>NC_080380.1:86328959-86628959 GCF_014773155.1 Arachis stenosperma
AGAGAAGGAGGAAGACAGAGGGAGGTAAAGGGGGAGGGGGAAAGGAGAGAGAAGAAAAAAGAAGAGGGGAAGAGGGGAGAGAGAGAGAGAGAAGAAAGGGAGGGAGAGGAAGAAAAAGAAGAGAGATAGCAAGAGAGAAAAAGAGAGAGACAGAAAGGAGGGAGAGAGAGGAAGAGAAGAAGAGAAAGAGAGGAAGAGGGGGAAGAAAAGAGAAAAAGGGAGAGAAGGGAGAGAGAGAGGAGAGGGAGAGAGGAAAAGAAAATAAATCATTTTATATATGTTAAGAGAGAGGGAGAGAGAGAAGGAGAGAGAAAGAGAGAGAGAGAGAGAGAGAGAGAGAGAGAGAGAGAGAAAGAGAGAAGGGGGAGAGAAAGAGAGAAGGACAGAGAGAAAGACAAAGTGAGGGGAGGGAAGAAAGAAGGAAGAGAGAGAAAGGAGGGGGAGATAGGGAGAGAAGAAGAGAAAGAGGAAGAGGGAAAAGAGAGAGGGATAGAGAAGGGAGATAGAGAGAGGAGGGGGAGAGAGAGGGAGAGAAGGAGAGAGAGAGTGGGAGAGAGAGAAAGGAGGGGAGAGAGGGAGAGAAGAAGAGAGTGAGGGAAAGAAGGGAGAGAGAGAGGGAGAAAGGGAGGGAGAGAGAGGGAGCGAAAGGGAGAGAATGGGAGATAGAGAAAATGTAAAAATTAATTTTATATATGTTAAAATTTAAAACTAGTTTTAGCCTATAAACCAGTTTAAATTGGTTTTTTCAATTAAAACTGGTTTTATTTTTATGAACTGGTTTAAACTGGTACTGTATTGTAAACTGGTTTAAAACCAGTTTCTTATGTGACAAAGTAGTTTGGTTCAGTTTTTAAACCATTTAAAATGGTTTAGTGCAGTTTCAGTTCAGTTTATGAAAAAACTGAACCATGAACACCCTTACTTGGTTGTGTCCTCTTCTCTTCTATGTTTTGTTTTCGTTCATTTGTTAAAAATAAATTGTCTCCTGCATAATCCATATTGCAGACATAGCAGAACTAAAGTTACAAAATCAATTTTACTGTACCAGTTTAAATGTATAAAAAGAGGCCATACATTCAACCTTCCTTCTCTGGGCCATTGTAAACCTTCAATTGGTATCAAGAGCTAAGGTCTCAAGCATCAAGTTTAACAACTTGGAGGAAAAATCCAAATGGGCAACATGGGAGCATACGTGGTTGCTTATACTCTTATCAAATGGCAGTCCAGCAACAGGCCACCATTTTTCAATAGCAAAAATTACACCTACTAGAAGGAAAGGATGAGGATCTTTGTACAATTCGTGGACTACAACATATAAAAGATAATTGTAAACATCCTGGATGTTTCAACAAAGACCAACACCGAAGTTGAAGTTATTCCAAAAGAAGATATTGAGAGGAATGATGAAGACAAGAAGAAAGTGGAGCACAACACTAAGGCTATCAACATGATGCACTGCACCATTAGCTTTGAGGAATATCAAAAGGTGTCAAGATGCAAAACACAAAAGGGATTTGGGATAAACTTCAAGTGACACATGAGGACTGATGCGTGAGCATCTTATACCCATTTTCTGCTTATTTTCTAGTTAAATTTAGTTAGAATTTAGTGAGTTTAGTTATATTTTAGTATTAAAATCCTCTTTGTATGATACTTTGAGTTGTTTTGGTATTTTTATGATTTCAGGTGAAATTCGGATCAATTTGGCAGAGTTTTGTGCGAGAAAGAAGGGAGAAAGTGGATGCTGTCGACCCTGACCTCTTTGTACTCCAACGAGCATAACTTGAACTACCAAGTCCAATGGACGTGGTTCTAAGGTGTTGGAAAGCCAACTTTCAGAGCTTTCAAACGAAATATAATAGTGTATACTTTTTTTTGGAATCACTGCCTTGAAGGGCGCTAAACGCCGAGCCTGGCGTTTAGTGCCCAAGAAGACAGAACCAGCACCCGAGCCATTGCCGATTCCAGTGCTAAACGCCAGAAGTGTGGGTCAACTTCACCCAAGAGAGCATCTTTAGTGGGATTTAGCTTTTAATTGTTATCTTTTATCTTATTTTAGTTATTTATATATACAAACAAAATCTTTTAGGTCTAGAATTTATTATTTTATTTTATTTTTAAATCAAAATTAGGTTAGATATAAAAGAGAAAAGAGTTAGCCCTTGGGGGCTCACTTCTCCCAGAGGGAGATCTTCTCACTTCTGCACATTCACACTTTTTAGAACCCTTGTTTTCTCTATAAGTCACGAGCTAGTAAACCTCCTTGGTTAAGGTTAGGAGTTCTATTTATTTCTATGGATTAAGACTATTGCTTTCCTATTTTAGTTAGTGTACTGATTCAATTTCAAGGATTACTTGTGTTCTTAATTTTATGAATCTAGGTAGAACAGGAGTATGACCCTTATTCTAGATGCGTTGTTGTGACCTTTGGGAGAGGTCTCTCACCTGAACACAACTTGAAAGAAAATTTCTCCTAAATTGCTAATTACTTTAACTAATCTGGATATGTGACATATAATCCGTTTAGCTTTGGGTAATTAGGGTTTTTGTGACCATAAACTAGATTTGAACTTAACCCTCTAGTCGGAATCAAGTAACTAAGGGATTGACAGTTGATGAAGATTAGAAGAGACTAAATCACTAAAGGATTAGGATTTAGTCAATTATAGTTTGCCATGAAATGAATCTTGCATGATTAAAATAGTTGGTAAGAAACCTTAATCCGAAAAAATAAATATCTCCAATACCTTAACTGTTTCACTCATTAATTTCTACACCAAACTCATTATTTGCTTTCTTTCTTATTGATTTATTTTTTAATGCTTTTGAAAACCACCAAACCATCTTTTCTGTCTGCCTAACTAAAACAATCAGTCAACCATTGTTGCTCAGTCCATCAGTCCTCGTGGAATTGACTCTCACTCACCTGAGGTATTACTTGGATGACCTGGTGCATTTGCCGATTCAGTTGTGGATATTGTCAAAATCTGCACTAAGGACACACAACAAGTAAAAGAGGCAAGGATTGATATACTTCAAAAGGAGTATAAAATGTTCTCCATGAAGGAAGGATAAACCATTGATGAAATATTTGAAAGATTCTCAAGCATCATCAATAGCTTGGATGCTATGAAAATCACTTATACCGAACCAATTCTTGTGAGGAAAATACTTAGAAGCTTAACAAAGAAGTGGGAAACCAAAAACACTATCATAGCAAAAAATAACTACCTAGATAGGATGACATATGATGAGTTGACAGAAAGTTACTAGCCTATAAAACCACACACTTCACCCGAGATGTAAAAAAAAAGAAGTGGCCATGAAATAAAAAAATGGAACCATTGGAAGATGATTCCAATGATAGTTTTTTCTAATTATGAATTTGTATTTTTTGCTAAGAGGTTGAGAAGATTGATGAAGAGCAAAGGCAAGAATAGGTGCTTGATAAACCCCATTTGTAGGGTTTATCTTGTATTGATTTTAGGGGATTTTATAACCTTTTACCCACATTTATTCAATGAAATAGCATGGTTTTATAACTTCTCCCTTAATTGTGCTTAAGAGTGAAAACATGCTTTTTAGGACTTAAAATAGCTAAATCTAATTCTCCTTGATTCCATTAGATGCCTTGATATGTTTGTTAAGTGATTTAAGGTTTAGGAGGCAAAGATTGGATCAAGGGAATGAAGAAAGAAGCATGAAAAGTTGGAGAACTCATGAAGAAATGAAAGAACCGGAAAGCTGTCAAGCCAACCTCTTCGCACTTAAACGACCATAACATGAGCTACAGAGGTCCAAATGATGCGGTTCTAGTTGGGTTAGAAAGCTAACATCCGGGGCTTCGAAACGATATAAGATTCGCCACAGTTGCTATACGTATGGTGGCGCGCACGTGCATAGTACGCGCACGCGCCGTTGCTGCCACCTGGTTCACTTAAAGCAAAACGTGGCCAGCGAATTCTAAAGCCTTGTGGGCCCAATCCAACTCATTTCTGATGCTATTTAACCCAAGGAGTGAAGAGGGAAACATATGTTAGTTACCATTAGCATAGTTTAGTAGTTAGAGTTAGTTTCTAGAGAGAGAAGCTCTCACTTCTCTCTAGGATTAGGATTAGGATTAGTTCTTAGATCTAGGTTTTAATCTTTTCTTTCTTCCACTTCTATCTCTCAATTCTTTGTTGCTACATTCTTCTTCTTCTACTCTTTTGTTGTAATTTCCTTATATTGTTCTTATATTTTGTTGTAGATCTAGTATTGTTCCTTCTACATTCTTCCAATTCAATAAGAGGTAATTCATAATAATTGTGTTCATTTGATTTGTTGTTGTTTAGTTCCTTGCAATTGAGTAGTGTAGATTTACTTTTCTTGCAATTTTACTATGCTTTCCTTTTATGCCTTCCAAGTGTTTGATGAAATGCTTGGTTGGATTTTAGAGTAGAATTTTATACTCTTGGCTTGGAAAGGTAACTTAGGACCTCTTGAGTTACTAATGTCCAAGTAATTGATAATTGGGATCCATTGACTCTAGTTCTCACTAATTGAATTAGTGGAGAGTTAGGATTTATGGACTAGGATTGATATAGCTCATTTGACTTTCCTTTACTACTAGTTAGAGGATGATTTAATGAGATTAATCCTTGCCAATTCTCATATTGTGGTTAGTGATTAGGATAGAGATCCTTGACCACCAACCCTTGCCAAGACCTTTTTAGGCCTTAGTTTACTTTCTTGTCATTTATCTTTTATGCTTCCTATCAAAACCCCAAAATAACTCACAACCAATAACAAGACACTTTATTGTAATTCCTAGGGAGAACGACCCGAGGTTTGAATACTTCGGTTTATAAATTTTAGGGATTTGTACTAGTGAAAAACAACTTTTTGTATGAAAGGATTATTGATTGGTTTAGAAACTATACTTGCAACGAGAATTCATTTGTGAAATTCTATACCATCAAAAATCTAATCATCAGTGCTCAAGCTTGAAGGACTACAAGAAGGACCTTAGCAAAGTCATTTATCATCATTGTAAGAAAGTTGGCTGCTACAAATATGATTGTCCTAAATTCAAGGAGCACAAGGTAAAGAAGGAGAAGAAGAAAGTGTTGATGGCTTCATGAGAGGACCTTGAAAATGACTCAAATGAAGAAGACAAATCTAAATATGAAGCTCAAGTATGCTTCATAGCTGGTCATGATCAACTAGATGAGGTAGATTACTTTGACATGTCTAAAGAGGATTTGCACATTATCATTGATGATTTGATTGATCATGAAAATAAAATTCTAGTTAAATATGAAAAATGCAAGTTAAAAATAATTCCTTAAAAGCTAAAAATGCTTCTCTCAAAGAAAAATTGATGAAAACCAAAAGTGTTGTTGATTTCATTGAGGAAAATAGATTTTTTAAATCTAAAATTGAGAAATTTAAAGGAAAGCACATGATTCATGCATCATTAGATCTCATTCGGAAAATGAGAGATTGCACAAAGTGATTAGAGGCTTGAATCAAAATTTGGCACAAACTTAGACAAATTATTAGCTAGTCAAAAACTATTTTTTCAAAAATCTAGTTTGGGGTATGGTGATGAAAATGAAGTTGTTTTTGAAAAACAACATATTAAAACTAAAGTTTCAACTTCAAAAACCAAAACTCCTCAAGTCTCACATCACAACCAAAATTCAGCAAAAAGGAAAAATTGCCAAAATTGTAAAAGACATGGTCACACTTCTCTTCAATGTTTTGTTGTTGAAAGAAAAATTGAAAATAAAGTTTACAAAATGGTGAATTATTTCAATATTCTTGGGTAACCAAGGTGGATTAGAATCAAAGGATCTAAATTGATTTGGATACCTAAGATTGCTTGAAGCTTTGTGGAGATTTTTCTTGCATCCAAGAAGAAGAAGGACATGTGGTACTTAGATAGTGAACGTTCAAAGCATATGACGTGAAAGGCAACATTTTTCGTCAAGATAAACAAGTATGATGGAGGAATTGTGACATTCAATGATGATAGGAAGGGAAAAATCATTGCTATAGGAAAAAGTCGGTAAAGATCTTTCTACTTTCATTGATACTGTATTTTTGGTTGATGGTTTGAAGCACAATTTATTAAGAATTAGTAAACTTTGTGATTTAGTCTATTGGGTTATTTTAAAAAAATTAGAATGCTTGACTGTTAAAGAAATTTCTGGTAATGTATTGTTTGTTACTAAAAGATATGATAATGTATATAGTCTCACTCTAGAGGAACTAAGAGGACAAAATGTAGCTTGTTTCACTTCCATGGACTAAAAAAAAATGGTTATGACACAAGAAATTGGGACATGCAAGCATATTTCAAATCTCTAAGCTAGTAAAGAAGGACTTAGTTAGAGGTCTTCCTAAGATTAGGTTTGACAAAGATATCACGTGTGATACTTGTCAAATGGGAAAATAAACCAAAAGTTCTTTTAAATCAAAGAAAGATATCTCAACTAAGACACCTTTGGAGTTGTGACGGGTAGAAAATTGCCAGTTAAGAATTTCTAATAAAATAGCGTTGTGAGTACAGTTCTTAACCGGCGAAAATTTCACTTATCAATTTATAAAGGATGTCACAATTCAGAATAAAATACTGGGAGTAGAATTCCCAGGTCGTTTCTCAACGAGTTGAAACAAGGTGCGAATTATTGATCAGGAATTTTTCTAAGAAATTTTCGATGTTGGAATTAGAAAAATAAATAATGGAAGATTAAGACAAGAAATAATAATTTGAGGTGTTATGTTTTTGAAATTAAAGGCCTTGGCTAGGAGAAAATTAATTGGAGTTTCTATCCTCGTTGAATTTCTCAAGTGTAATAGTAAGAGTTGTTGCTTCCAATTAATTATCCTCTTGCAGTTGCAAAGGAAGGTCAATTGGGTATGCTGACTCTGACTCACAAGGCTTAGCCCCTTCCTAGGGAAGAGCTAGACTTAGTGAAAATAGAGTAAGGCTACAATTTCAAAGTTCAAATTAACACTTGAGTTTTCCAACTCAAGGAGTTCCAATTAATTAACTCTAAAGTCAAGTTGGGACTTTACTCCATTGACTTGAATGCCATTTTCATGAACATGTAAAGGGAGTAGAAAAAAGACATAGTAATTAAAACTGAATTAATAAAACTAAAATTTGTATTAAGAAATGAATGGAAGAAAATTAAACTAATTAACAGGATTAAATATAAAAATGGTTCATTGCATTAATAAATTCAAAATTAAGAAAATCCGAACATGAATTGGAACAACTAATAGAAAATAAAAGAGCAAGGTAAGAGAAAAGCAAACTAAAATGGTGAAAACTTCAAGCGAAGGTAGTAGTAGCTCTCTCTGAATCCAATCCAAAAGTGAAAACTATGAAAATGCAAGAACCCTAGAAGAGGTAGTGTGTTTCTCTCTCTAGAATTCAAAACTAAAATCTGAAACTAAAAAATGAGAATGAAGAAAGTCTCCAAGTCTCAGCTACACCCCTGCCTCTAATATGGACTTTCGGGCCTGAAACTGGGTTAAAAAAAGACCCAGAAATCGCCCCCAGCGGATTATGATATCTGCAGCACGTGACGGCTTGTCACGCGTATGCGTCATCCACGCGTACACGTCTATGCACATTATCCTAGTCATGCGTACGCGTGCTTCACGCGTGCGCATCGCTGCTTTTTCTCCTAACCACGCGTACACGTGCTTCACGCGTGCGCGTCACTGCTCGCCCATGAAATCTTTAATTCCTTGTGTTCCTTCCTCTTTTACATGCTTCTCTTCCATCCTCTAAGCCATTCCTTCCCTATAATCCCTAAAAACACTTAACACACATATCACGACATCGAATGGAGATAAGAGAGGATTAAAAATAACGAATTTAAGGCCAAATAAGCATGCTTTCAATCATAGAATCAATTTGGGAAGGAAAATGTAAAACCATGCTTTTTCATATAAATAAGTGTATAAAAGATTGAAAAAATCCACTCTATTTAGCACAAGATAAACCATAAAATAGTGGTTTATCAATCTCCTCACACTTAAGCACTAGCATGTCCTCATGCTAAGGTCAAGGAAACCAAAAGAGTAAAGGAGGAAAGGTGAGACTTATACAATGCAATCTATCTATATGAATGCAATTACATGCTAAAATGTTCTACCTACATGGTTAAAAGCAAACAAACTCTCCGAGACAAACATTAATAGATTCCACTAATTCAAATTACACAAAAAGATACAAGTAAACTTGTAAAAAGAAAGCCCATAAAAGTCGAGAACATCAAGTTGAGCATTGAACCCTCACTGGAAGTGTATATTGCACTCTAATCGCTCAAGTGTCTAGGGTTATTCCACTCTAGTCTCCTCTAGTCATGCTTTCCAAAACTTTGTTCTTCATCTATCCAATCAACAAATATTTAGTGTACTAATGCAAACATCATGAGGGCTTTTCACGGTTGTAATGGGGCTAAGGTAAGAGGGAGCTTATATGTATGGCTAAGTGAGCTGTGATTTGAATCTTTGACTAACCTAAGTTTTAACCTAACACATACACACATTCTATATAATTCTCAAATCATGCTTAGCTACCCAAATTCTCATTTTTGCAAAATTTCACACACTCATGTATTAGTTTTAATTCCATCACATATGCATTGATATTTTTATTGAACTTAACATTGGGATAATTTTTTCTCCTATACATTTATTCTTTTTTTTTTCAAGCATAATATATCAATGCATATTGTTTCTCTAATTTTACACGAGTGAGCACCCAAATTCCCAATATTTGTCGATAAGAGCAAAAATACATTTTCATCAACCATAGTTCTCACATTTCCCCATATTAAGTTGACACACTATCTCTATCTTAAGCTAATCAAAGACTCAAATAGGGTAATCAATTGTTTTTTCGCTTAAGGCTAGTGATGTGGTATTATAAAGAACAAATGGGGTTTAAAAGGCTCAAGGTGGCAAACAAAGGTAAATAAAATGGTAGGCTATTTGGGATAAGTGAGCTAATATCAAATGATGGCCTCAATCACATGTATGCATGAATATACACTAAACAATGGACATATAGAGTGGAACAAACCAAAGATTGCAATCATAAAGAAGAAAACACTCAAGAAGAAAAATCATGGTTAAATAATGTAACCATATAATTAAACTCAAAATCTCACAGGTTGTATGTTCTTAGCTCTAAACTATGTTCCAAGTTAAAATCTTCAAAAAAGTTTAACAAATTTTTTAATTTGAATTAATGAAATACTATAGAATAGTGTCTTGAGAAAGAATATTGGTGTGGTGATTTAACACCACAAACTAACCGGCAAGTGCACCAGGTCATACCAAGTAATACCTCAGGTGAGTGAGGGTCGATCCCACGAGGATTGATGGATCAAGCAACAATGATTGAGTGATTGGCTTAGTTAGGCAAGCAGAAAATAGTTTTGAGATGTTCAAAAGCTTTAAGTTGAAAATATCAGAAGGCAGGTGGTGCACGAAATTGTGATCTCAATGGCGCCAACAACTTGGTATGCACAATTGTAATATCACTCTTTTTCACAACTTCGCACAACTAACCAGCAAGTGCACTGGGTTGTCCAAGTAATAAACCTTACATGAGTAAGGGTCGATCCCACGGAGATTGTCGGCTTGAAGCAAGCTATGGTCACCTTGTAAATCTCAGTCAGGCGGATTCAAATGGTTATGGAGTTTTAATAATTAAAAGATAAATAAACAGAAAATAAAGATAGAGATACTTATGTAAATCATTGGTGGGAATTTCAGATAAGTGTATGGAGATGCTTTATCCCTCTTGAATCTCTGCTTTCCTACTGCCTTCATCCAATCCTTTATACTCCTTTCTATGGCAAGCTATATGTAGGGCGTTACCGTTGTCAATGGCTACTTCTCATGCTCTCAGTGAAAAAGGTCCTCTACGATTTTTCGCATGGCTAATCAGCTATTGGTTCTCGATCATGTAGGAAAAGGATTTACTATCCTTTTGCGTCTGTCACCACGCCCTACAGTCGCGAGTTTGAAGCTCGTCACAGTTCCCAAATCCTACTCAGAATACCACAGACAAGGTTTAGACTTTTCAGACCTCAAGAATGCTGCCAATGGATTCTAGCTTATACCACGAAGATTCTGATCTCACGAAATAGAAGGCTCTGTTGTCAGGAGAGGCAACCATGCGTCGTGGATCAGGAATCCAAGAGATACACACTCTAGCTTTCGCAGGTAGAACGGAAGTGTTTGTCAGGCACACGTTCATAAGTGAGAATGGTGATGAGTGTCACAGATCATCACATTCATCAGGTTGAAGTGCGAATGAATATCTTAGAATAAGAATAAGCATGAATTGAATAGAAAACAGTAGAAATTGCATTAATACTCGAGGAACAGCAGAGCTCCACACCTTTAATCTATGGTGTGCTAGGAAGCACCGATACGACACGCGATACGGACACGACACGATACGGATACACCGACACGTTCTTTTTATAAAAAATTGGATACGACACGTTTAGGAAACGTTGTGAATTAAATTTAAATAATATATTAAATTAATAAAATATCATATTGTAAATATAAGAGTAAATATAATTGCATAAAAAATTCTTAAAATTATGTAATTATTAAAAAAAATAAAAAATTTTAATCTACTCTTGCCATCTCGCTAACAGAAAATATATCAATTTTTCTCCTCCAAGTCCATCTGAATCAATTATAAAGAAAAAATTGGTTAATCAGGCCATAAAATCACAAAATCAATTGAAGATTTACAGTCCAGCAGAAAGATCCGTCTCATGAACATCTGAATCGGGTTGGACTCGTTCGGATTCGTGACCGCTCCACCAAGATTCGGGTTGGACTCGTTCAGATTCGTGACCGCTCCACCAAAATTTTGCACTGCAAGAAGACACGCACTGATACGCTCGTTTGAAGTATCCACCAAGTGTCGGTGTCGGATTCGTGTCCGACACGGATACGCTAGCACCATAAGAGATTCCGTGCTTCATAGATGGTGTGTAGAAACTCCACCGTTGAAAATACATAAGTGATAAAGGTTCAGGCATGGCCGTGAGGCCAGCCTCCAAAATGTGATCAAAGGATCAAAAGATAATCCCCAGATCCCCAGATGATCAAAAGATAAAAATATAATAGTAAAAAGTCCTATTTATACTAGACTAGTTACTAGGGGTACAGAAATGAGTAAATAATGCAGAAATCCACTTCCGGGCTCACTTGGTGTGTGCTTGGGCTGAGCATTGAAGCTTTCACGTGTAGAGGACTTCCATGGAGTTGAACGCCAGTTTGTAACTTGTTTTTGGCGTTTGACTATGCTTTGCAACTTGTTTCTAGCGTTTAACGCCAGGATAGAGCAGAAAGCTAGCGTTAAACGCCAGTTTGCGTCGTCTAAGCTCAGGAAAAGTATGGACTATTACATATAGTTGGAAAGCTCTGGATGTCGACTTTCCAACGCAGATGAGAGCATGCCATTTGGATTTTTGTGGCTCCAAAAATTCTATTTCGAGTGCAGGGAGGTCAGAATCCAACAGCATCAGCAGTTCTTCTTCAGCCTCTGAATCAGATTTGTGCTCAGGTCCCTCAATTTCAGCCAGAAAATACCTGAAATCACAAAAAAACACACAAACTCACAGTAAAGTCCAGAAATATGAATTTTGCTTAGAAACTAATAAAAATATACTAAAAACTAATTAAATCCTACTAAAAACTATGTAAAAACAATGCCAAAAAACGTATAAATTATCCTTTCATCAGTAGGCACGCAAGTAAATAAATTGAAAATAAAATATTGGAGAAACAGTTAAGGCTTCAGAGTTATCTATTTTTCCGGAGTAATTTTTCTTACTAACTATTTTAATCATGTAGGATTTAATTTATGGCCAACTATATGTGACTAGACCCTAATTCCTTAGACCTTTCTAGTCTCCTCTAAAATTCATTAACTGCCAATTCCTTGGTCAATTAATTCCAATTAGAACCTGCATATCAAATTCCAGTTTATATGCCACAAAAATTCTAATTACCGAAAAATAAAAAGATTATATGTCATGTATCCCGTTAAATCCAGATAATTAAAATTTAGGAGAATATGTTTTCAAGCTGTTGTTCAAGTAAAGAGCTTTTCCAAGTTTTACAAGAACTCAAATAGAAAGAGGGTCATACTTCCGTTCCACCCAAATTCATAAAATAAAGAGCAAAAACAATTCTTAAATTATAAATCCATACATGAATTAAAATAGAAAAAGTAATAAAATCAATCCATACAAATAGATAGAGCTCCTAACCTTAACAATGGAGGTTTAGTTGCTCATGGTTCAGAGAAGAAAATAAGGATTCTGGTTAAATGTACAGAGTTCCAATCTGATGGCATCTAAAATCATCTCCCATTCCCTAATGGAATCCCCTTTTTATACCTAATCCTAATAAATTTTAAATCTAAAATTAAAATCATATCTTTTCCTATTTTAAAAATCAAATTTGAATTTAAATCAGAATTAATTATAGCAATCAGCATATCTTCAATTGATGGATTGGGACCACTTGATTCCTTTACTCTGCAGCCTCTGATCTGTACTTTCTGGGCTAAAAACTGGGTCAAAAATAACCCAGAAATCGCCCCCAGCATTTTTCTGGATTTTCTGCATGTGGTGCATGTCACGCGTACGCGTCAGTAATGCGTACGCGTCGATGGTCTTTTTCGCAAGTCATGCGGACGCGTCAATCACGCGTACGCGTCGCTGTGCAATTCTTCAAATCACGCGTACGCGTCAGTCACGCGCACGCGTCGCCGTGGAAAGCTCCAAATCACGCGCACGCGTTAGTCATGCGTACACGTCGCTCTTCGCTGCCATCTCCTTTGATTCTTGTGCTGCAGAAACTCCATCAAATCTAGCCGAATGCTACCTAAAATAAATAAAATTTCACAAGACTCAAAGTATCATCCATATTGGCTAAAATATAATTAATTCTTTATTAAACTCAACAAATTAGATGCAAATTCACTAGAAAAAGATAGGAAAGATGCTCACGCATCGCAACACCAAACTTGAATTGTTGCTTGTCCTCAAGCAACCAAAATTAATATAGGTTTAGGATGTAAATTTGCATGAGAGCGAGAGTTCGATTAAGCCCATGTCTCTTCTTATAGTGGGGTTTACAATTGTAATTCTGAATAGTTTTGGCATCTCACTCTCCTTTGAATTAGAAGAATGTTACTATCATATGGAATTAGAATCCGGATAATATTATGAATTCTCTGATCTTTTGTAACTTAATTTAATCATTGAACACATCAATTTTTTCTGGTGCTTTGCATCTTGAGCCTAGCCGTGACTTTAAATGTTTTGTCTCATGTTTTACTTCACACGAAAACACCACAAGCACTTAACTGGGGAACTCTACTTAAGTTCTAAATATTTTTATTTTTATTTTTTTTAATTTTTTAATTTTTTAATTTTTTATTTTATTTTATATGTTATTTTTTTATTATTTTATTTTATTTTATTTTATTTTATTTTATTTATCCCCAGACAGTGGTGCTCAAAGCCTTTGGCGTACTCTGCAATTGATCTCGACTCTAAATGTTTTGTCTCAAGAATTACTTGACACAAGAACACCACAAGCATGTGACTAGAGAAACAACTCTTTGAGCTTTTAATCATGTCTGACCTCCCTAGTCATTGATGCTCAGAGCCTTGGACCTTGCTTTTATTTTTCTTTTACTGTTTCTTTTGCTTCAAAGATTAAACTTTCATTAATTTCAGAGAAATCATAATAATTCTCTAAATTCTTGTTCCTTATACATCAACATTCCTTGATTCAAATTCAAATATGTACTGTTCATGTCATGTATTTAGAATCACAGAAAATACCACCACATTTAAGTAAATAAGACTACTCTTAAAATTAACTCAATTTCTTATGCAATACATCACTTCTATATTTTTTATTTAAATTCAAGCTCAGTGAGTAATACATGAGACATCTTTTCATAATTAAAGCAATTAAGAGAAAACTAAACTAGTCCTAGGATTCTAACTAATAAAGGATCATGCAACAAACAAAGCAAAATAGCAGAAAATCGGAACATAACATAGAAAAAGAGGGGAGGAATAGAAAATGAAAGGAACTCAACCACCTTAGTTATGCTAGCGGTCGCTTTATTCTTTAGGTTGTGCTCCTTAGTGAAGATGATTCGCCTCCCTTTTGGTGCCATAGGAATAAACACAAAATCCTTAAGCGAAGCGTCAACACCAAACTTAAAGGTTTACTTGTCCTCAAGCAAAGAAGAACTGAAAATAGAAAGAGACAAATATTATGATGAAAGAAAAAGAAAAGGGTAAAAGAACAAGAGAGAATTAGGATTGGGAGAGGGGGAAAGAAAATTAAAACTGGGTGGTGAACTAGTGTAGTTGTGCGGCGCAGGCGATGTACGCGTGCGGCACCAATATTTTCATACGACGCGTGCGCTTCATGCACGCGTAGGCGTGGATGAACATTTGTGCAAATGACGTGCACACGTCAGGGACATGTACGCGTGGTCAATTTTGTGCGTCTAGCACACTTCCAGCGCTACTCCCGCTCAACTTTCTGTCAAATTTTATTTTTCACGCACATGCAGATGACGCGTACGCGTCAGCGACGCTTGCGCGTCATATGCTCCTCTTTTTTTTTATCCGGTTCCTGTTCTAAAATAGCTGCATGATCAGAAAATTAGTAAGAACTCAATAAAAACCAAATAAGTAAGAAAACTACTACTACAAAAAATAACTAAGAATAAAAAGGAACGATCATACCACGGTGGGTTTCTCCCACCAAGAACTTTTAGTAAAAGTCCTTAAGTTGGACATGTGGTGAGCTCCTTGTCATGGTGGCTTGTGCTTGTACTGATCTAGGAATCTCCACCAATATTTGTAATTCCAATGACCACCGAGATTCCAAACTAGGCGCATAACGCCTTCGAGCAAGTTGAAGCAAGTGACAAGGCCCCAAGAGTGTTGATTGTGGGAATGAATTCCAGGGTCCCAAACCTTGCTTTTACACCCGTCTTCTTGTGGATCATCATTGTTCCCACCTGGTGGCAAGCAATCTAAATTCTCACAGAGACATCCAAACAACCTTCTAGACCATTTCAATTGAGCTCTACACCAATCCTTGCACTTTAATTTAGAGCATGCAACCATATTGAACCTTGCTTGACAACTTTTGCCACTAACCATCTTTCTCTTACTCTTAATGCCACAAAGAGCTCTAAGTTGACCATCCGTCTCTAGTAGCCCATATTCAAGTGGGAAAGTAAAGGTTAAGGATAGGAATTTTACCCACTTGAATGTTGTATTGGATGGTGATGGCTTTGGAAGAGGTCTTGCAAGCTCCACTCCCTTGTGTTCTTTGAATTCTTTTACCTCTTTGCAAGCTTCCTCAATTTCAACCTCTTCCTCTTGGTAGCTTTCTTCTAATTCAATCTCTTCTTCATTGCTTACCAAGGGCATAGAAGGTTGTGCATCTTCCTCTTCTTCCATATGTGAGGGTGGAAAGTTCTCTAATTCACTGGAGTATAAACTCCTTTGATTGGTTTCCTCACTTTCTTCCATAGGATCTTGCATTGTATCTCTTGGGAAGGAATTTGCTTGTTCCTCTTCCTGGTTCTTGATCATCGTCTGAACATATTTCTCTATATTTTTGACACTTGTCTTTATATCATGTAGGCATTCTTTCATGAGAAACTCAAGATCTTATGGTATTTGAGATGAATAAGGAGATGGTGGCTCTTGGTATGGGTAGAAAGATGATGGTTCTTGATATGGATAGAAAGATGATGGTTCTTGGTATGGATATGGAGATGGTGGTTCCTGATATGAATATGGAGATGGTGGCTCTAGATAGTTGGAACAGGAAACACTGAAGTTTCTTTGGTTTTAACTTTGCCAACCAAAATTTAGATAGTTCTTCCATCCACCATAATATGAATCACTACTTGGGTGTGAGTAGTAACCCATGTGATCTCTCTCCATTATTTTTCCTTAGCACAAAACACCAAACAGAATCAAACGCATGGTGCACGAAATTATGATCATCAACAATGGCGCCAATAGACTTGGTGCTCTCAAATCGTGAATCACACTTCGTCACAACTCTGCACAACTAACCAGCAAGTGCACTAGGTCGTCTAAGTAATACCTTACGTGAGTAAGGGTCGATCCCACGGAGATTGTCGGCTTGAAGCAAGCTATGGTCACCTTGTAAATCTCAGTCAGGCGGATTCAAATGGTTATGGAGTTTTAATAATTAAAAGATAAATAAAACATAAAATAAAGATAGAGATACTTATGTAATTCATTGGTGGGAATTTCAGATAAGCGTATGAAGATGCTTCATCCCTCTTGAATCTCTGCTTTCCTACTGCCTTCTTTCAATCCTTCATACTCCTTTCCATGGTAAGCTGTATGTTGGGTTTCACTGGCGTCAATGGCTACCTCCCGTCCTCTCAGTGAAAAAGGTCTTCTACGGTTTCCTGCATGGATAATCAGCTGTTGGTTCTCGATCATGTAGGAATAGGATTTACTATCCTTTTGTGTCTGTTACTACACCCTACAGTCGCGAGTTTGAAGCTCGTCACAGTCATCCCATCTCAGATCCTACTCGGAATACCACAGACAAGGTTTAGACTTTCCGGATCTTAGGAATGACCGCCAATAATTCTAGCTTATACCACGAAGACTCTGATCTCACAGAATGGAAGGCTCGGTTGTCAGGCAAGGCAACCATGCGTCGTGGACCAGGAATCCAAGAGATACACGCTCAATCTTAAGTAGAATGGAAGTGGTTGTCAGGCACGCGTTCATATGTGAGAATGATGATGAGTGTCACAGATCATCACATTCATCAGGTTGAAGTGCGAGTGAGTATCTTAGAATAAGAATAAGCTTGACTTGAATAGAAGAACAATAGTAATTGCATTAATACTCGAGGAACAGCAGAGCTCCACACCTTAATCTATGGTGTGTAGAAACTCCACCATTGAAAATACATAAGAACAAGGTTCAGGCATGGCCATGAGGCCAGCCCCCAAAATGGGATCAAGATATCAAAATATGATCAAAATATGAAAATACAATAGTAAAAGGTCCTATTTATAATGAAACTAGCTACTAGGGTTTACAGAAAATCCACTTCGAGTGCAAGGAGGTCAGAATCCAACAGCATCAGCAGTCCTTTGTCAGCCTCTGAATAAAATTTTTGCTCAGGTCTCTCAAATTTCAGCCAGAAAATACCTGAAATCAAAGAAAAACACACAAACTCATAGTAAAGTCCAGAAATATGAATTTTTCATAAAAGCTAATAAAAACATCCCAAAAATTAGCTAGATCCTACTAAAAACTACCTAAAAACAATGCCAAAAAGCGTATAAATTATCCGCTCATCACAACACCAAACTTAAATTGTTGCTTGTCCCTAAGCAACTAAAAACAAAATAGGATAAAAAGAAGAGAATATACAATGAATTCCACAGTATCAATGAAACTTAGTCCTAATTAGATGAGCGGGACTTGTAGCTTTTTGCTTCTGAACAGTTTTGGCATCTGACTTTCTCCTTTGAAATTCAGAATGATTGGCATCTATAGGAACTCAGAATTTTAGATAGTGTTATTGATTCTCCTAGTTTAGTGCGTTGATTCTTGAACACAGCTACTTTATGAGTCTTGGCCGTGACCCTAAGCACTTTGTTTTCCAGTATTACCACCGGATACATAAATGCCACAGACACATAACTGGGTGAACCTTTTCAGATTGTGACTCAGCTTTGCTAAAGTCTCCAGTTAGAGGTGTCCAGAGTTCTTAAGCACACTCTTTTGCATTGGATCACAACTTTAACCACTCAATCTCAAGTTTTTCACTTGCACCTGCATGCCACAAGCACATGGTTAGGGACAGCTTGATTGAGCCGCTTAGGCCTGGATTTTATTCTCTAGTCCCTCCTATCCATTAATGCTCAAAGCCTTGGATCCTTTTTACCCTTTCCTTTTAGTTTAAAGGGCTATTGGCTTTTTCTGCGTGCTTTTTCTTTTTCTTTCTTTCTTTTTTTTTGACATATTTTTTTTTCATTGCTTTTTCTTGCTTCAAGAACCAATTTCATGATTTTTCAGATTATCAATAACATTTCTCTTTGTTCATCATTCTTTCAAGAGCCAACATTTTTAACATTCATAAACAACAAGATAAAAAATATGCACTGTTCAAGCATTCATTCAGAGAACAAAAAGTATTGCCACCACATCAAATAATTAAACTAGTTTCAAGATAAAATTTAAAATCCAAGTACTTCTTGTACTTTTGTAATTAAGAACATTTTTCTTTTAAGAGAGGTGAATGATTCATGGAGTTATTCATAGCTTTAAGACATAGACATTAGACACTAATGATCATGTAGTGAAGACACAAACATAGATAGAACATACAGCATAAAAATCGAAAACAGAAAAATAAATAGACAAAGGGATTAAGGAATGAGTCCACCTTAGTGAGGGGGGCGTCTTCCTCTTGAAAATCCTATGGAGCGCTTTTGAGCTCCTCTATGTCTCTTCCTTGCCTTTGTTTCTCCATCCCTAGTGATTTTGGTGCTCCTATCCTTAGTTGCTCCCAATAGTTGTATGGAGGAAAATGTATCCCTTGAGGTATCTCAGGGATTTCTTGATGAGGGAATTCCTCATGCTCTTACTGAGGTCCATGAGTGGGCTCTCTTGATGTGCAGTCAAATGCTCTACTACTGAGCTATAGACCTTTGAGATGAATCTTTCTATCTCCCATGACTCAGAGGTGGAAGCTTTTGTCTTCCCTTTCTTCTTTCTAGAGGTTTCTCTGGCCTTAGGTGCCAAAAATGGTTATAGAAAAATAAAAAGTAATGCTTTTACCACATGATGAGCGGATATTTTATACGCTTTTTGGGGGTAATTTCATGTAGATTTTAGTATGTTTTAATTAGTTTTTAATAGAATTTTATTAGTTTTTAAGCAAAAATCATATTTCTGGACTTTACTATGAGTGTGTGTATTTTTCTGTAATTTCAGGTATTTTCTGGCTGAAATTGAGGGAGCTGAGCAAAAATCTGACTTAGGCTGAAAAAGGACTGCTGATGCTGTTGGATCCTGACCTCCCTGCACTCGAAATGGATTTTTTGGAGCTACAGGAGTCCAATTAGCGCGCTCTCAACGGCGTTGGAAAGTAGATATCCAGGGCTTTCCAGCAATATATAATAGTCCATACTTTGCGCGAAGATAGACGACGTAACTTGGCGTTGAACGCCAAGTACATGCTGCTGTCTGGAGTTAAACGCCAGAAAAACGTCATGATCCGGAGTTGAACGCCCAAAACACGTCATAACCTGGAGTTTAACGCCAAGAAAGGCCTCTACTCGTGGATAGCTTTAGTCTCAGCCCCAGCACACACCAAGTGGGCCCCAGAAGTGGATTTCTGCACTAATTATCTTAGTTCACTCATTTTCTGTAAACCTAGGTTACTAGTTTACTATTTAAACAACTTTTACAGACATTTCTTGTACCTCATGACATTTTCAGATCTGAATTACATACTTTTTGACGGCATGAGTCTCTAAACTCCATTGTTGGGGGTGAGGAGCTCTGCAGCGTCTCGATGATTTAATACAATTCCTTTGTTTTCCATTCAAACACGCTTGTTCTTATCTAAGATGCTTATTCGCGCTTAATTGTGAAGAAGGTGATGATCCGTGACACTCATCACCTTCCTCAATCCATGAACGTGTGCCTGACAACCACCTCCGTTCTACATCAGATTGAATGAATATCTCTTAGATTCCTTAATCAGAATCTTCGTGGTATAAGCCGGATTGATGGCGGCATTCATGAGAATCCGGAAAGTCTAAACCTTGTCTGTGGTATTCCGAGTAGGATTCCGGGATTGAATGACTGTGACGTGCTTCAAACTCCTGAGGGATGGGCGTTAGTGACAGACGCAAAAGAATCAATGGATTCTATTCCAACCTGATTGAGAACCGACAGATGATTAGCCGTGCTGTGACAGAGCATAGGAACGTTTTCACTGAGAGGATGGGAAGTAGCCATTGACAACGGTGACACCCTACATAGAGCTTGCCATAGAAGGGATTTTGCGTGTGGAAAAGGATATCAAGGAAGAGTTGAAGTCAAAGGACAAAGCATCTCCAAAACTCCAACATATTCCCCAGTACTGCAAAACAAGTAACTCTATTGTTCTCGTTTATTTTTCCAATCAAATCTAATAATTCCAACTTACAATTTTAAACACTTTGACATCCTAACTAAGATTAATAAAATAAATATTAATTGCTTCAAACCAATAATCTCCGTGGGATCGACCCTTACTCACGTAAGGTATTACTTGGACGACCCAGTGCACTTGCTGGTTAGTTGTGCGAATCACAAATTCGTGCACCAAGTTTTTGGCGCCGTTGCCGGGGATTATTGAGTTTGGACAATTGAAGGCTTATTTTATTTCTTAGATTAGGAATAATTTATTTTTGTTGTTATAGAGTCATCAAATTTTGATAGGATAGTTTATTTTCAAAAATTTCTTTTCAAAAATATTATTTTTTCTTAATTAAGTGTTAATTTTTCGTGAGTTTAGTGTCTTATTCTAAGTTTGGTGTTAATTGCATATTTTATATTTTCTTTGAAAATCTCGTGTTAGTGTTCTTGGTTCTTCTTTGATCTTTAAGTTGTTCTTGATAATTGGTTATACCCTTTGGAACCTTTTTCAAAAAAAATAATTTTTCTTAGATTTAATCTTGTGCCAAACTTTAAGTTTGGTGTTTTCTTGTTAATCTTTTCATAAATTTCGAAAATTTATTTTAACTTTCTAAAAATTTTAAGTTTGGTGTTCTTTCTTTTGTTCTTGGTGTTCTTGTGAATCTTCAAGGTGTTCTTGAGTTTTTCTTGTGTCTTGATCTTAAAATTTTTAAGTTTGGTGTTCCTTGGTGTTTTCCCTCCAAAAAATTTTCGAAAATAAGGAGCATTGGATCTAAAATTTTTAAGTCTTGTGTCTTTTGTGTGTTTTTCTCTTTCATCATAAAATTCAAAATTCAAAAAATTATTTTATTTTCTAACCAATTTTAAAACTACATTTTCGAAATTTTTAATATAAAATCCAAATTTCAAAATATTATTCATATATTCCATTTTTTGTTATTCCACTACTATAAAATAAATAAAATCAACATATAAATTATCCCTTCTATTCCATTATGGCAGTAAGTATGAATGGACAAGACAAGAGGACTCTGGGATCATATGCTAACCCCACTACTGCTTCATATGGGAGTAGTATCTGTATACCTTCCATTGGAGTTAGTAGCTTTGAGCTGAATCCTCAGCTTATTATCATGGTGCAGCAAAACTGCCAGTATTCTGTTCTTCCACATGAAGAACCTACAGAGTTTCTGGCACAATTTTTGCAAATTGCTGACACAGTACATGATAAGGAAGTGGATCAGGATGTCTACAGATTATTACTGTTTCCATTTGCTGTAAAAGATCAAGCTAAGAGGTGGTTAAATAACCAGCCTAAGAACAGCATAAAAACATGGAAGCAGCTGTCAGAAAAATTTCTGAATCACTATTTCCCTCCAAAACGGATGACACAGCTAAGGCTAAACATCCAAGGCTTCAAACAAGGAGATAATGAATCCCTTTATGATGCCTGGGAGAGATACAGAGAGATGCTAAGAAAATGCCCCTCTGAAATGTTTTCAGAATGGGTGCAATTAGACATCTTCTATTATGGGCTTACAGAAAAAGCTCAGATTTCTCTAGACCACTCAGCTGGTGGATCTATACATATGAGAAAAACAATTGAAGAAGCTCAAGAGCTTATTGATACAGTTGTCAGAAATCAGCATCTGTACCTAAGCAGTGAATCTTCTCTGAAAGAAGAAGCTAAAATAGTAACTGCAGAACTCAGTCCAGTGGATCAGGCTAATGAATTCAATTAGCAATTAGATTTTCTAACTCAGCAACTAGCCGAATTCAAGGAAATATTACAGGAAACAAGAATGGCTAACAGGAACATGGAAGTGCAACTAAAGCAGACAGAAAAGCAACTGTCAAAACAAATAACAGAAGAATGCCAAGCAGTTCAATTAAGAAGTGGGAAAACATTAAATACCTCACTTCAAAGTAGCAGGAAACCAAGAAATGAACAGGTGGATACTCAAAATCCCTCTGAGGACAATCAGAGCCCAGAGAGGAATAATGCTGGCGCTGAACGCCCAGCCCATGCTCATTCCTGGCGTTCAACGCCAGAAACAAGCATGGATCTGGCGTTGAACGCCCAAAGGGAACATGGTTCTGGCGTTCAAACGCCAGTAACAAACAAGGAAATGGCATCTAACGCCACTCCAGCTCCCACCTCTGGCATTCAAATACCAGTGGAGGATCAGTCACCTACGAGTGCTGATGATAACCCTTCTAAAAAGGCTTCCCAACCCACTTCTGTAGGTAATAAACCTGCAGCAACTAAGGTTGAGGAATACAAAGCCAAAATGCCTTATCCTCAAAAACTCCGCCAAGCGGAACAGGATAAGCAATTTGCCCGCTTTGCAGACTATCTCAGGACTCTTGAAATAAAGATTCCGTTTGCAGAAGCACTTGAGCAAATACCTTCTTATGCTAAGTTCATGAAGGAAATTTTAAGTCATAAGAAGGATTGGAGGGAAACTGAAAAAGTCTACCTCACTGAAGAATGCAGTGCAGTCATTCTGAAAAGCTTACCTGAGAAGCTTAAAGATCTTGGGAGCTTTATGATACCATGCACATTAGAAGGTAATTGTACCAAGCAAGCTTTATGTGATCTTGGGGCAAGTATCAATCTAATACCTGCATCTACTATCAGAAAGCTTGGTTTAACTGAAGAAATCAAACCAACCAGGATATGTCTTCAACTTGCTGATGGCTCCATTAAATACCCATCAGGCGTGATTGAGGACATGATTATCAAGGTTGGGCCATTTGCCTTTCCTACTGACTTTGTGGTGCTGGAAATGGAGGAGCACAAGAGTGCAACTCTCATTCTAGGAAGACCTTTCCTAGCAACTGGCCGAACCCTCATTGACGTCCAAAAAGGGGAAGTAACCTTGAGAGTCAATGAGGAGGAGTTCAAATTGAATGTTGTCAAAGCCATGCAACATCCAGACACCCCAAATGACTGCATGAGTGTTGATATTATTGACTCTCTGGTAAGAGAGGTCAATATGGCTGAGAGTCCAGAATCAGAGCTAGAGGACATCTTTAAAGACGTCCAGCCTGATCTGGAGGAATCAGAGAGAATAGTGGAACCTCTAAAAATCCCTCAGGAAGAGGAGAAACCTCCTAAACCCGAGCTCAAGCCATTACCACCTTCCCTAAAATATGCATTTCTGGGAGAGGGTGAAACCTTTCCTGTAATTATAAGCTCTACCTTAGAGCCACAGGAAGAGAAAGCACTAATTCAAGTGCTAAGGACACACAAGACAGCTCTTGGGTGGTCCATCAGTGATCTTAAGGGCATTAGCCCAGCTAGATGCATGCACAAGATCTTACTGGAGGGTGACGCCAAGCCAGTGGTTCAACCACAAAGGCGGCTAAACCCAGCCATGAAGGAAGTGGTGCAGAAAGAGGTCACTAAATTACTAGAGGCTGGGATTATTTATCCTATTTCTGATAGCCCTTGGGTGAGCCCTGTCCAAGTTGTCCCTAAGAAAGGTGGCATGACAGTGGTTCATAATGAAAAAAATGAACTGGTTCCTACAAGAACAGTTACAGGGTGGCGTATGTGTATTGATTACAGAAGGCTCAATACAGCCACCAGAAAGGATCATTTTCCTTTACCATTCATAGACCAGATGCTAGAAAGACTAGCAGGTCATGAATACTACTGCTTCCTGGATGGATATTCAGGTTATAATCAAATTGCAGTAGATCCCCAGGATCAGGAGAAAACGGCATTCACATGCCCATCTGGAGTATTTGCATACAGAAGGATGCCATTTGGCCTGTGTAATGCACCTGTAACCTTTCAGAGGTGCATGCTCTCAATTTTCTCTGATATGGTGGAAAAATTTCTGGAAGTCTTCATGGACGACTTTTCAGTATTTGGAGACTCATTCAGCTCCTGCCTTAACCATTTAGCACTTGTTCTGAAAAGATGCCAAGAGACTAACCTGGTTTTAAACTGGGAAAAATGTCACTTTATGGTGACTGAAGGAATTGTCCTTGGGCACAAAATTTCGAACAAGGGAATAGAGGTGGATCAAGCTAAGGTAGAAGTAATTGAAAAATTACCACCACCTGCTAATGTTAAAGCAATCAGAAGCTTTCTGGGGCATGCAGGATTCTATAGGAGGTTTATAAAGGATTTTTCAAAAATTGCTAAACCTCTGAGCAACCTGCTAGCTGCTGACACGCCATTTATCTTTGATAAAGAGTGTCTGCAGGCGTTTGAGACTCTGAAGGCTAAATTGGTTACAGCACCAATCATCTCTGCACCAGACTGGACATTACCATTTGAATTGATGTGTGATGCCAGTGACCATGCCATTGGTGCAGTATTGGGACAAAGGCATGACAAGCTTCTGCATGTCATTTACTATGCCAGCCGTGTTCTAAATGATGCCCAGAAGAATTACACAACCACAGAAAAAGAGCTACTTGCAGTGGTTTACGCCATTGACAAATTCAAATCCTATTTAGTAGGATCAAAAGTGATTGTGTACACTGATCATGCTGCTCTTAAATATCTACTCACAAAGCAGGATTCAAAACCCAGACTCATCAGATGGGTGTTGCTTCTGCAAGAGTTTGATATAGAAATAAGAGACAGAAAAGGGACAGAGAATCAAGTAGCAGATCACTTGTCCCGAATAGAACCAGTGGAAGGGGCGTCCCTCCCTCTCACTGAGATCTCTGAAACCTTTCCGGATGAGCAACTGTTTGCCATCCAGGAAGTGCCGTGGTTTGCAGACATTGCAAACTACAAGGCAGTGAGATTCATACCCAAAGAGTACAGTAGACAGCAATCAAAAAAGCTGATCACAGATGCAAAGTATTATCTTTGGGATGAACCGTATCTCTTTAAGAGATGTGCAGACGGAGTAATCCGTAGATGTGTGCCTAAAGAAGAAGCACAGAAGATCCTTTGACATTGCCATGGATCACAGTATGGAGGACATTTTGGAAGTGAGCGAACAGCCACAAGAGTCCTCCAAAGTGGCTTCTACTGGCCTACTCTCTATAAAGACTCCCGAGCGTTTGTGCTTAATTGTGACAGTTGCCAAAGATCCGGCAATCTACCTCACAGTTATGCCATGCCTCAACAAGGGATCTTGGAGATTGAGTTGTTTGATGTATGGGGCATTGACTTCATGGGACCTTTCCCACCATCATACTCAAACACTTATATTCTGGTGGCAGTGGATTATGTATCCAAATGGGTGGAGGCTATTGCAACACCCACCAATGACACTAAAACAGTGTTAAAATTCCTCCAGAAACACATCTTCAGCAGATTTGGTATCCCTAGAGTGTTAATCAGTGATGGGGGCACTCATTTCTGCAATAAACAGCTTTACTCTGCTCTGGTGCGTTATGGAGTTAGCCACAGGGTAGCTACTCCATATCACCCACAGACTAATGGGTAAGCTGAAGTCTCAAATAGAGAACTCAAAAGAATCCTGGAACGGACTGTAATTAACCGTAGAAAGGATTGGGCAAGGAGCTTGGATGATGCTCTGTGGGCATACAGAACAGCATTCAAGACCCCTATAGGGACCTCTCCATACCAGCTTGTGTATGGAAAGGCATGTCACTTGCCAGTGGAACTGGAACATAAGGCCTACTGGGCAACCAGATTCCTAAACCTTGATGCCAAATTAGCTGGAGAAAAACGATTGCTTCAGTTAAATGAGCTAGAGGAATTTAGACTCAATGCTTCCGAGAATGCAAAAATTTACAAAGAGAAAGCAAAAAGATGGCATGATAAGAAACTGTCATCCAGAGTCTTTGAGCCGGGGCAGAAAGTTCTACTATTTAATTCCAGGCTCAAATTATTTCCCGGGAAATTAAAATCCCGGTGGAGAGGTCCATATGTGATCACAAGCGTATCACCATATGGATACGTAGAGCTTCAGGATAATGAATCCAACAAAAAGTTCATTGTTAATGGACAAAGAGTCAAACATTATCTTGAAGGCAATTTTGAGCAAGACTGCTCAAAGCTGAGACTCGAGTAAAAAACTCAGTGATAGTCCAGCTAATGACAATAAAGAAGCGCTTGCTGGGAGGCAACCCAGCCATTTACAAAGTTTATTTACTAATTAAATAAATTTTCTTTTTTTACAGGTTTGTGTCCAAGTATCTCCAAGGTAAAATAGCAATTGGTTGGATTCACAGAGTTATAAAGGAAATTGGAAGCTTACTGGTGTGAAAAAGCCAGTAAGAAACACTTTGGGCGTTGAACGCCCAAAAGAAGCACCCACTAGGTGTTCAACGCCAGTAAGGGTAGCTTTCTGGGCGTTAAACGCCAGAAAGAAGCACCTTCTGGGCGTTTAACGCCAGTTTGGTAGCATCCTGGGCGTTTAGAAAAACGCCCAGTAACAAAGGACTTCCTGGCGTTCAACGCCAGAAAGATGCATCAACTGGGCGTTGAACGCCCAGGAGAAGCAACATGTGGGCGTTAAACGCCCAAACCATGCAGCAGTTGGGCGTTTAACGCCAGGATGGTGGGGAGGAGGTAAATTTCGTTTCTCTTTACAAATTTTCTAATTTTTTTATGTTCCAATTCATGATTTCTTGCATAAACATATTTTAAATTATCATCCCTCAACTCAAATTAGTGTTCTAAAAATCCTAATTTCTAAAATCCCTTTTTCAAAAATATCAAATGTATCTTAATTCATAAACACAAATCTTTTTCCAATCCAATTCTTTTTCAAATATTTTTAATTTTTTCTCATATCTTTTTCAACTCATCTTATCTTTATTTGAAAATGCCTTTCCTTCTACTCCTCTCCTTTCCTTTCTTTTGCTTGAGGACAAGCAAACCTCTAAGTTTGGTGTGATTTGCCATGATCACTGAGCTAAAACTCATTAAGATCATGGCACCTAAGAGAACAGGAAGAGCAAGGATGTGAACTTAAGGGAGCTGAAGCATCAGAAATTAATTCTTGAAGGCACCCCACAGACTAGAGGAACATCCACTTCCCAAAATACAAGTTGTTAAGTTCTAATTCCAGCTTTAACTCTGTGATAGTATTATTATAGGATTTTACCTTAGAAGTTATATAGGAGTAGTAGTAATTAGCATATCTTTTTTTGACTTTATTTCCAATTAAGCTATAATTTATTTTTCTCATCATCATCAGGCATAAATAAAGTAGTAGAATTTTTTTAGAATAAAGAAGTAATTTATATTTTTGAGTTCTTAGTAATAAAGACTATAATTAATTATATGTGGTGGCAATACTTTTTGTTCTCTGAATGAATGCTTGAACAGTGCATAAATTGTACTTTGAATTTGATGAATATTGGCTCCTGAAAGGATGAGGAACACGAAAAATATTATTGATGATCTGAAAAATCATGAAATTGATTCTTGTAGCAAGAAAAAGCAGTTCAAAAAAAAAAAAAAAAAAAAACAAGCCATGAGCACTAGCCAAGAGCAAAAAAAGGATCCAAGGCTTTGAGCATCAATGGATAGGAGGGCCCAAGGAAATAAAATCCAGGCCTAAGCGGCTAAACCAAGCTGTCCCTAACCATATGCTTGTGGCATGCAGGTCCAAGTTACAAGCTTGAGACTGAGTGGTTAAAGTCGTGATCCAAAGCAAAAGAGTGTGCTTAAGAGCTCTGGACACCACTAACTGGGGACTTTAGCAAAGCTAAGTCACAATCTGAAAAGGTTCACCCAGTTATGTGTCTGTGGCATTTATGTATCTGGTGGTAATACTGGAAAACAAAATGCTTAGGGCCACAGCCAAGACTCATAAAATAACTGTGTTCAAGAATCAACATACTACACTAGGAGAGTCAATAATACTATCTGAATTCTGAGTTCCTAAGGATGCCAATTATTCTGAAAATTTAAAGATACAGGGGGATGCCAAAACTGTTCAGAAACAAAAAGCTACAAGCCCCGCTCATCTAATAAGAGTATGAGCTTCATTTAAAACTCTAAAATATTATTACTTCTTAATTTCTGCTAAAGCCTATTTTATTTATCTAGTTTCTTGAGGACAAGCAACAGTTTAAGTTGGTGTTGTGATGAGCGGATATTTTATACGCTTTTTGGGGGTAATTTCATGTAGATTTTAGTATGTTTTAATTAGTTTTAATAGAATTTTATTAGTTTTTAAGCAAAAATCATATTTCTGGACTTTACTATGAGTGTGTGTATTTTTCTGTAATTTCAGGTATTTTCTGGCTGAAATTGAGGGAGCTGAGCAAAAATCTGACTTAGGCTGAAAAAGGACTGCTGATGCTGTTGGATCCTGACCTCCCTGCACTCGAAATGGATTTTTTGGAGCTACAGGAGTCCAATTGGCGCGCTCTCAACGGCGTTGGAAAGTAGACATCCAGGGCTTTCCAGCAATATATAATAGTCCATACTTTGCGCGAAGATAGACGACGTAACTTGGCGTTGAACGCCAAGTACATGCTGCTGTCTGGAGTTAAACGCCAGAAAAACGTCATGATCCGGAGTTGAACGCCCAAAACACGTCATAACCTGGAGTTTAACGCCAAGAAAGGCCTCTACTCGTGGATAGCTTTAGTCTCAGCCCCAGCACACACCAAGTGGGCCCCAGAAGTGGATTTCTGCACCAATTATCTTAGTTCACTCATTTTCTGTAAACCTAGGTTACTAGTTTACTATTTAAACAACTTTTACAGACATTTCTTGTACCTCATGACATTTTCAGATCTGAATTACATACTTTTTGACGGCATGAGTCTCTAAACTCCATTGTTGGGGGTGAGGAGCTCTGCAGCGTCTCGATGATTTAATACAATTCCTTTGTTTTCCATTCAAACACGCTTGTTCTTATCTAAGATGCTTATTCGCGCTTAATTGTGAAGAAGGTGATGATCCGTGACACTCATCACCTTCCTCAATCCATGAACGTGTGCCTAACAACCACCTCCGTTCTACATCAGATTGAATGAATATCTCTTAGATTCCTTAATCAGAATCTTCGTGGTATAAGCCGGATTGATGGCGGCATTCATGAGAATCCGGAAAGTCTAAACCTTGTCTGTGGTATTCCGAGTAGGATTCCGGGATTGAATGACTGTGACGTGCTTCAAACTCCTGAGGGATGGGCGTTAGTGACAGACGCAAAAGAATCAATGGATTCTATTCCAACCTGATTGAGAACCGACAGATGATTAGCCGTGCTGTGACAGAGCATAGGAACGTTTTCACTGAGAGGATGGGAAGTAGCCATTGACAACGGTGACACCTACATAGAGCTTGCCATAGAAGGGATTTTGCGTGTGGAAAAGGATATCAAGGAAGAGTTGAAGTCAAAGGACAAAGCATCTCCAAAACTCCAACATATTCCCCAGTACTGCAAAACAAGTAACTCTATTGTTCTCGTTTATTTTTCCAATCAAATCTAATAATTCCAACTTACAATTTTAAACACTTTGACATCCTAACTAAGATTAATAAAATAAATATTAATTGCTTCAAACCAATAATCTCCGTGGGATCGACCCTTACTCACGTAAGGTATTACTTGGACGACCCAGTGCACTTGCTGGTTAGTTGTGCGAATCACAAATTCGTGCACCAAGTTTTTGGCGCCGTTGCCGGGGATTATTGAGTTTGGACAATTGAAGGCTTATTTTATTTCTTAGATTAGGAATAATTTATTTTTGTTGTTATAGAGTCATCAAATTTTGATAGGATAGTTTATTTTCAAAAATTTCTTTTCAAAAATATTATTTTTTCTTAATTAAGTGTTAATTTTTCGTGAGTTTAGTGTCTTATTCTAAGTTTGGTGTTAATTGCATATTTTATATTTTCTTTGAAAATCTCGTGTTAGTGTTCTTGGTTCTTCTTTGATCTTTAAGTTGTTCTTGATAATTGGTTATACCCTTTGGAACCTTTTTCAAAAAAAAATAATTTTTCTTAGATTTAATCTTGTGCCAAACTTTAAGTTTGGTGTTTTCTTGTTAATCTTTTCATAAATTTTGAAAATTTATTTTGACTTTCTAAAAATTTTAAGTTTGGTGTTCTTTCTTTTGTTCTTGGTGTTCTTGTGAATCTTCAAGGTGTTCTTGAGTTTTTCTTGTGTCTTGATCTTAAAATTTTTAAGTTTGGTGTTCCTTGGTGTTTTCCCTCCAAAAAATTTTCGAAAATAAGGAGCATTGGATCTAAAAATTTTAAGTCTTGTGTCTTTTGTGTGTTTTTCTCTTTCATCATAAAATTCAAAATTCAAAAAATTATTTTATTTTCTAACCAATTTTAAAACTACATTTTCGAAATTTTTAATATAAAATCCAAATTTCAATTTCAATTTTTTTCGAAAAATTTTCACAAAGTATTTTCAAAATATTTTTCATATATTCCATTTTTTGTTATTCCACTACTATAAAATAAATAAAATCAACATATAAATTATCCCTTGTATTCCATTATGGCAGTAAGTATGAATGGACAAGACAAGAGGACTCTGGGGTCATATGCTAACCCCACTACTGCTTCATATGGGAGTAGTATCTGTATACCTTCCATTGGAGTTAGTAGCTTTGAGCTGAATCCTCAGCTTATTATCATGGTGCAGCAAAACTGCCAGTATTCTGGTCTTCCACATGAAGAACCTACAGAGTTTCTGGCATAATTTTTGCAAATTGCTGACACAGTACATGATAAGGAAGTGGATCAGGATGTCTACAGATTATTACTGTTTCCATTTGCTGTAAAAGATCAAGCTAAGAGGTGGTTAAATAACCAGCCTAAGAACAGCATAAAAACATGGAAGCAGCTGTCAGAAAAATTCCTGAATCACTATTTCCCTCCAAAACGGATGACACAGCTAAGGCTAAACATCCAAGGCTTCAAACAAGGAGATAATGAATCCCTTTATGATGCCTGGGAGAGATACAAAGAGATGCTAAGAAAATGCCCCTCTGAAATGTTTTCAGAATGGGTGCAATTAGACATCTTCTATTATGGGCTTACAGAAAAAGCTCAGATTTCTCTAGACCACTCAGCTGGTGGATCTATACATATGAGAAAAACAATTGAAGAAGCTCAAGAGCTTATTGATACAGTTGCCAGAAATCAGCATCTGTACCTAAGCAGTGAATCTTCTGTGAAAGAAGAAGCTAAAACAGTAACTGCAGAACTCAGTCCAGTGGATCAGGCTAATGAATTCAATCAGCAATTAGATTTTCTAACTCAGCAACTAGCCGAATTCAAGGAAATATTACAGGAAACAAGAATGGCTAACAGGAACATGGAAGTGCAACTAAAGCAGACAGAAAAGCAACTGTCAAAACAAATAACAGAAGAATGCCAAGCAGTTCAATTAAGAAGTGGGAAAACATTAAATACCTCACTTCAAAGTAGCAGGAAACCAAGAAATGAACAGGTGGATACTCAAAATCCCTCTGAGGACAATCAGAGCCCAGAGAGGAATAATGCTGGCGCTGAACGCCCAGCCCATGCTCATTCCTGGCGTTCAACGCCAGAAACAAGCATGGATCTGGCGTTGAACGCCCAAAGGGAACAAACAAGGAAATGGCGTCTAACGCCACTCCAGCTCCCACCTCTGGCATTCAAATACCAGTGGAGGATCAGTCACCTACGAGTGCTGATGATAACCCTTCTAAAAAGGCTTCCCAACCCACTTCTGTAGGTAATAAACCTGCAGCAACTAAGGTTGAGGAATACAAATTCAAAATGCCTTATCCTCAAAAACTCCGCCAAGCGGAACAGGATAAGCAATTTGCCCGCTTTGCAGACTATCTCAGGACTCTTGAAATAAAGATTCCGTTTGCAGAAGCACTTGAGCAAATACCTTCTTATGCTAAGTTCATGAAGGAAATTTTAAGTCATAAGAAGGATTGGAGGGAAACTGAAAAAGTCTACCTCACTGAAGAATGCAGTGCAGTCATTCTGAAAAGCTTACCTGAGAAGCTTAAAGATCCTGGGAGCTTTATGATACCATGCACATTAGAAGGTAATTGTACCAAGCAAGCTTTATGTGATCTTGGGGCAAGTATCAATCTAATACCTGCATCTACTATCAGAAAGCTTGGTTTAACTGAAGAAATCAAACCAACCAGGATATGTCTTCAACTTGCTGATGGCTACATTAAATACCCATCAGGCGTGATTGAGGACATGATTGTCAAGGTTGGGCCATTTGCCTTTCCTACTGACTTTGTGGTGCTGGAAATGGAGGAGCACAAGAGTGCAACTCTCATTCTAGGAAGACCTTTCCTAGCAACTGGCCGAACCCTCATTGACGTCCAAAAAGGGGAAGTAACCTTGAGAGTCAATGAGGAGGAGTTCAAATTGAATGTTGTCAAAGCCATGCAACATCCAGACACCCCAAATGACTGCATGAGTGTTGATATTATTGACTCTCTGGTAAGAGAGGTCAATATGGCTGAGAGTCCAGAATCAGAGCTAGAGGACATCTTTAAAGACATCCAGCCTGATCTGGAGGAATCAGAGAGAATAGCGGAACCTCTGAAAATCCCTCAGGAAGAGGAGAAACCTCCTAAACCCGAGCTCAAGCCATTACCACCTTCCCTAAAATATGCATTTCTGGGAGAGGGTGAAACCTTTCCTATAATTATAAGCTCTACCTTAGAGCCACAGGAAGAGAAAGCACTAATTCAAGTGCTAAGGACACACAAGACAGCTCTTGGGTGGTCCATCAGTGATCTTAAGGGCATTAGCCCAGCTAGATGCATGCACAAGATCTTACTGGAGGGTGACGCCAAGCCAGTGGTTCAACCACAAAGGCGGCTAAACCCAGCCATGAAGGAAGTGGTGCAGAAAGAGGTCACTAAATTACTAGAGGCTGGGATTATTTATCCTATTTCTGACAGCCCCTGGGTGAGCCCTGTCCAAGTTGTCCCTAAGAAAGGTGGCATGACAGTGGTTCATAATGAAAAAAATGAACTGGTTCCTACAAGAACAGTTACAGGGTGGCGTATGTGTATTGATTACAGAAGGCTCAATACAGCCACCAGAAAGGATCATTTTTCTTTACCATTCATAGACCAGATGCTAGAAAGACTAGCAGGTCATGAATACTACTGCTTCCTGGATGGATATTCAGGTTATAATCAAATTGCAGTAGATCCCCAGGATCAGGAGAAAACGGCATTCACATGCCCATCTGGAGTATTTGCATACAGAAGGATGCCATTTGGCCTGTGTAATGCACCTGCAACCTTTCAGAGGTGCATGCTCTCAATTTTCTCTGATATGGTGGAAAAATTTCTGGAAGTCTTCATGGACGACTTTTCACTATTTGGAGACTCATTCAGCTCCTGCCTTAACCATTTAGCACTTGTTCTGAAAAGATGCCAAGAGACTAACCTGGTTTTAAACTGGGAAAAATGTCACTTTATGGTGACTGAAGGAATTGTCCTTGGGCACAAAATTTCGAACAAGGGAATAGAGGTGGATCAAGCTAAGGTAGAAGTAATTGAAAAATTACCACCACCTGCTAATGTTAAAGCAATCAGAAGCTTTCTGGGGCATGCAGGATTCTATAGGAGGTTTATAAAGGATTTTTCAAAAATTGCTAAACCTCTGAGCAACCTGCTAGCTGCTGACACGCCATTTATCTTTGATAAAGAGTGTCTGCAGGCGTTTGAGACTCTGAAGGCTAAATTGGTTACAGCACCAATCATCTCTGCACCAGACTGGACATTACCATTTGAATTGATGTGTGATGCCAGTGACCATGCCATTGGTGCAGTATTGGGACAAAGGCATGACAAGCTTCTGCATGTCATTTACTATGCCAGCCGTGTTCTAAATGACGCCCAGAAGAATTACACAACCACAGAAAAAGAGCTACTTGCAGTGGTTTACGCCATTGACAAATTCAGATCCTATTTAGTAGGATCAAAAGTGATTGTGTACACTGATCATGCTGCTCTTAAATATCTACTCACAAAGCAGGATTCAAAACCCAGACTCATCAGATGGGTGTTGCTTCTGCAAGAGTTTGATATAGAAATAAGAGACAGAAAAGGGACAGAGAATCAAGTAGCAGATCACTTGTCCCGAATAGAACCAGTGGAAGGGGCGTCCCTCCCTCTCACTGAGATCTCTGAAACCTTTCCGGATGAGCAACTGTTTGCCATCCAGGAAGTGCCGTGGTTTACAGACATTGCAAACTACAAGGCAGTGAGATTCATACCCAAAGAGTACAGTAGACAGCAATCAAAAAAGCTGATCACAGATGCAAAGTATTATCTTTGGGATGAATCGTATCTCTTTAAGAGATGTGCAGACGGAGTAATCCGTAGATGTGTGCCTAAAGAAGAAGCACAGAAGATCCTTTGGCATTGCCATGGATCACAGTATGGAGGACATTTTGGAAGTGAGCGAATAGCCACAAGAGTCCTCCAAAGTGGCTTCTACTGGCCTACTCTCTATAAAGACTCCCGAGCGTTTGTGCTTAATTGTGACAGTTGCCAAAGATCCGGCAATCTACCTCACAGTTATGCCATGCCTCAACAAGGGATCTTGGAGATTGAGTTGTTTGATGTATGGGGCATTGACTTCATGGGACCTTTCCCACCATCATACTCAAACACTTATATTCTGGTGGCAGTGGATTATGTATCCAAATGGGTGGAGGCTATTGCAACACCCACCAATGACACTAAAACAGTGTTAAAATTCCTCCAGAAACACATCTTCAGCAGATTTGGTATCCCTAGAGTGTTAATCAGTGATGGGGGCACTCATTTCTGCAATAAACAGCTTTACTCTGCTCTGGTGCGTTATGGAGTTAGCCACAGGGTAGCTACTCCATATCACCCACAGACTAATGGGCAAGCTGAAGTCTCAAATAGAGAACTCAAAAGAATCCTGGAACGGACTGTAATTAACCGTAGAAAGGATTGGGCAAGGAGCTTGGATGATGCTCAGTGGGCATACAGAACAGCATTCAAGACCCCTATAGGGACCTCTCCATACCAGCTTGTGTATGGAAAGGCATGTCACTTGCCAGTGGAACTGGAACATAAGGCCTACTGGGCAACCAGATTCCTAAACCTTGATGCCAAATTAGCTGGAGAAAAACGATTGCTTCAGTTAAATGAGCTAGAGGAATTTAGACTCAATGCTTTCGAGAATGCAAAAATTTACAAAGAGAAAGCAAAAAGATGGCATGATAAGAAACTGTCATCCAGAGTCTTTGAGCCGGGGCAGAAAGTTCTACTATTTAATTCCAGGCTCAAATTATTTCCCGGGAAATTAAAATCCCGGTGGAGAGGTCCATATGTGATCACAAGCGTATCACCATATGGATACGTAGAGCTTTAGGATAATGAATCCAACAAAAAGTTCATTGTTAATGGACAAAGAGTCAAACATTATCTTGAAGGCAATTTTGAGCAAGACTGCTCAAAGCTGAGACTCGAGTAAAAAACTCAGTGATAGTCCAGCTAATGACAATAAAGAAGCGCTTGCTGGGAGGCAACCCAGCCATTTACAAAGTTTATTTACTAATTAAATAAATTTTCTTTTTTTACAGGTTTGTGTCCAAGTATCTCCAAGGTAAAATAGCAATTGGTTGGATTCACAGAGTTATAAAGGAAATTGGAAGCTTACTGGTGTGAAAAAGCCAGTAAGAAACACTTTGGGCGTTGAACGCCCAAAAGAAGCACCCACTAGGCGTTCAACGCCAGTAAGGGTAGCTTTCTGGGCGTTAAACGCCAGAAAGAAGCACCTTCTGGGCGTTTAACGCCAGTTTGGTAGCATCTTGGGCGTTTAGAAAAACGCCCAGTAACAAAGGACTTCCTGGCGTTCAACGCCAGAAAGATGCATCAACTGGGCGTTGAACGCCCAGGAGAAGCAACATGTGGGCGTTAAACGCCCAAACCATGCAGCAGTTGGGCGTTTAACGCCAGGATGGTGGGGAGGAGGTAAATTTCGTTTCTCTTTACAAATTTTCTAATTTTTTTTATGTTCCAATTCATGATTTCTTGCATAAACATATTTTAAATTATCATCCCTCAACTCAAATTAGTGTTCTAAAAATCCTAATTTCTAAAATCCCTTTTTCAAAAATATCAAATGTATCTTAATTCATAAACACAAATCTTTTTCCAATCCAATTCTTTTTCAAATATTTTTAATTTTTTCTCATATCTTTTTCAACTCATCTTATCTTTATTTGAAAATGCCTTTCCTTCTACTCCTCTCCTTTCCTTTCTTTTGCTTGAGGACAAGCAAACCTCTAAGTTTGGTGTGATTTGCCATGATCACTGAGCTAAAACTCATTAAGATCATGGCACCTAAGAGAACAGGAAGAGCAAGGATGTGAACTTAAGGGAGCTGAAGCGTCAGAAATTAATTCTTGAAGGCACCCCACAGACTAGAGGAACATCCACTTCCCAAAATACAAGTTGTTAAGTTCTAATTCCAGCTTTAACTCTGTGATAGTATTATTATAGGATTTTACCTTAGAAGTTATATAGGAGTAGTAGTAATTAGCATATCTTTTTTTGACTTTATTTCCAATTAAGCTATAATTTATTTTTCTCATCATCATCAGGCATAAATAAAGTAGTAGAATTTTTTTAGAATAAAGAAGTAATTTATATTTTTGAGTTCTTAGTAATAAAGACTATAATTAATTATATGTGGTGGCAATACTTTTTGTTCTCTGAATGAATGCTTGAACAGTGCATAAATTGTACTTTGAATTTGATGAATATTGGCTCCTGAAAGGATGAGGAACACGAAAAATATTATTGATGATCTGAAAAATCATGAAATTGATTCTTGAAGCAAGAAAAAGCAGTTCAAAAAAAAAAAAAAAACAAGCCATGAGCACTAGCCAAGAGCAAAAAAAGGATCCAAGGCTTTGAGCATCAATGGATAGGAGGGCCCAAGGAAATAAAATCCAGGCCTAAGCGGCTAAACCAAGCTGTCCCTAACCATATGCTTGTGGCATGCAGGTCCAAGTTACAAGCTTGAGACTGAGTGGTTAAAGTCGTGATCCAAAGCAAAAGAGTGTGCTTAAGAGCTCTGGACACCACTAACTGGGGACTTTAGCAAAGCTAAGTCACAATCTGAAAAGGTTCACCCAGTTATGTGTCTGTGGCATTTATGTATCTGGTGGTAATACTGGAAAACAAAATGCTTAGGGCCACAGCCAAGACTCATAAAATAACTGTGTTCAAGAATCAACATACTACACTAGGAGAGTCAATAATACTATCTGAATTCTGAGTTCCTAAGGATGCCAATTATTCTGAAAATTTAAAGATACAGGGGGATGCCAAAACTGTTCAGAAACAAAAAGCTACAAGCCCCGCTCATCTAATAAGAGTATGAGCTTCATTTAAAACTCTAAAATATTATTACTTCTTAATTTCTGCTAAAGCCTATTTTATTTATCTAGTTGCTTGAGGACAAGCAACAGTTTAAGTTTGGTGTTGTGATGAGCGGATATTTTATACGCTTTTTGGGGGTAATTTCATGTAGATTTTAGTATGTTTTAATTAGTTTTTAATAGAATTTTATTAGTTTTTAAGCAAAAATCATATTTCTGGACTTTACTATGAGTGTGTGTATTTTTCTGTAATTTCAGGTATTTTCTGGCTGAAATTGAGGGAGCTGAGCAAAAATCTGACTTAGGCTGAAAAAGGACTGCTGATGCTGTTGGATCCTGACCTCCCTGCACTCGAAATGGATTTTTTTGGAGCTACAGGAGTCCAATTGGCGCGCTCTCAACGGCGTTGGAAAGTAGACATCCAGGGCTTTCCAGCAATATATAATAGTCCATACTTTGCGCGAAGATAGACGACGTAACTTGGCGTTGAACGCCAAGTACATGCTGCTGTCTGGAGTTAAACGCCAGAAAAACATCATGATCCGGAGTTGAACGCCCAAAACACGTCATAACCTGGAGTTTAACGCCAAGAAAGGCCTCTACTCGTGGATAGCTTTAGTCTCAGCCCCAACACACACCAAGTGGGCCCCAGAAGTGGATTTCTGCACCAATTATCTTAGTTCACTCATTTTCTGTAAACCTAGGTTACTAGTTTACTATTTAAACAACTTTTACAGACATTTCTTGTACCTCATGACATTTTCAGATCTGAATTACATACTTTTGACGGCATGAGTCTCTAAACTCCATTGTTGGGGGTGAGGAGCTCTGCAGCGTCTCGATGATTTAATACAATTCCTTTGTTTTCCATTCAAACACGCTTGTTCTTATCTAAGATGCTTATTCGCGCTTAATTGTGAAGAAGGTGATGATCCGTGACACTCATCACCTTCCTCAATCCATGAACGTGTGCCTGACAACCACCTCCGTTCTACATCAGATTGAATGAATATCTCTTAGATTCCTTAATCAGAATCTTCGTGGTATAAGCCGGATTGATGGCGGCATTCATGAGAATCCGGAAAGTCTAAACCTTGTCTGTGGTATTCCGAGTAGGATTCCGGGATTGAATGACTGTGACGTGCTTCAAACTCCTGAGGGCTGGGCGTTAGTGACAGACGCAAAAGAATCAATGGATTCTATTCCAACCTGATTGAGAACCGACAGATGATTAGCCGTGCTGTGACAGAGCATAGGAACGTTTTCACTGAGAGGATGGGAAGTAGCCATTGACAACGGTGACACCCTACATAGAGCTTGCCATAGAAGGGATTTTGCGTGTGGAAAAGGATATCAAGGAAGAGTTGAAGTCAAAGGACAAAGCATCTCCAAAACTCCAACATATTCCCCAGTACTGCAAAACAAGTAACTCTATTGTTCTCGTTTATTTTTCCAATCAAATCTAATAATTCCAACTTACAATTTTAAACACTTTGACATCCTAACTAAGATTAATAAAATAAATATTAATTGCTTCAAACCAATAATCTCCGTGGGATCGACCCTTACTCACGTAAGGTATTACTTGGACGACCCAGTGCACTTGCTGGTTAGTTGTGCGAATCACAAATTCGTGCACCACCACACCAAACTTAAAATATTTGCTCGTCCTCAAGCAAAAGAAGAAGGAAAGATGTAGAAGAAAAAGAAGAAAATGAAGAAGATAGAGGGTGTATAGGGTTCGGCCAAGGGGGGAAGAAGGTGTTTGTGATGTGTGAAAAGTATTTGGGGAAGAGATTTGGAGGTGATTGGTGAAGGGTATTTGGGGAAGAGTGTTGTAGAAAAGTGTGAAGAGGAGAGAGAGTGAGTTGAGGTTTGTGGGGATCCTGTGGCGTCCACAGATCCTAATGGGTCAAGGAATTCTTCATCCCTGCTCCAATTGGGCGTTCACAATGCCTTGGAGTGCAATTCTGGCGTTTAAACGCCAATTTGCTGCCTTGTTTTGGCATTTAAACGCCAGCTTTCCTTCCTGTTCTAGCGTCTAAATGCCACACTGCTACGTGTTTTTGGCATTTAACGCCAAATTGTTGCCCAGTTCTGGCGTTTAAACGCCAGTCTGGTGCCCTATTCTGGTGTTTAAACGCCCATTTTGCTACCCTTACTAGCGTTTAAACGCCAGTAAGTCCTTCCTCCAGGTGTGCTGTTTTCAATGCTATTTTTAATTTTTTATTTATTTTTGTAATTGTCTTTGTCACTTCACATGATCATTGACCTAAAAGAAAACAAAATAATATAGATAAAATTAAAATAAAATTGGGTTGCCTCCCAATAAGCACTTCTTTAATGTCAATAGCTTGACAGTGAGCTCTCATGGAGCCTCAGAGTATGGTTGAGATCTCTCAACACCAAACTTAGAGTTTGGCTATGGCCTCCCAACACCAAACTTAGAGTTTGAATGTGGGGGCTCTGTTTGACTCTGTATTGGGAAAAGCTCTTCATGCTTACTCTCCATGGTTACAGATGGAGAACCTTGAGTCTTTACTACAAGGCATTCTTCATTCACATGAAGAATCAACTCTCCTCTGTCAACATCAATCACAGCTCTTACTGTGGCTTGGAAGGGTCTTCCAAGGATGATGGATTCATCCTCATCCCTTCCAGTGTCTAGGATTATGAAATCAGCAGGGAAGTAAAGGCCTTCAACCTTCACTAGCACGTCCTCTACTAGTCCATAAGCCTTTTTCATAGAATTATCTGCCATCTCCAATGAGAATTTGGCAACCTGTACCTCATAGATTTCAAGTTTCTCTATTACAGAGAGTGGCATCATGTTTATCCCTGACCCCAGGTCACACAGAGCTTTTTCAAAGGTCATGGTGCCTATGGTACAGAGTATTAAGAATTTACCAGGATCCTGTTTCTTTTGAGATAAATTTTGCTGAACCAATGTATTCAGTTCATTGGTGAGCAAGGGAGGCTCTTCCTCCCAAGTCTCATTACCAAATAGCTTGGCATTCAGCTTCATGATTGCTCCTAAATAGTGGGCAACTTGCCCTTCAACAATGTCTTCATCCTCTTCAGAAGATGAATAGTCATCAGAGCTCATGAATGGTAAAAGAAGGTCCAAGGGAATCTCTATGGTCTCTGTATGAGCCTCAGATTCCTTTGGTTCCTCATTAGGGTATTCCTTACTGACCATTGGACGTTCCCTGAGGTCTTCCTCATTGGGATTCACATCCTCCTCCTCCTCTAAGGTTTCGGCCATGTTGATTATATCAATGGCCTTGCACTCTCCTTTGGGATTCTCTTTTGTATTGCTTGGGAGAGTGCTAGGAGGAGTTTCAGTAACCCTTTTACTCAGCTGGCTTACTTGTGCCTCCAAATTTCTAATGGAGGATCTTGTTTTAGTCATGAAACTAAGAGTGGCCTTAGATAGATCAGAGACTATGTTTGCTGTGCTAGAAGGATTCTGCTCAAAATGCTCTGTCTGTTGTTGAGATGATGATGGAAAAGGTTTGATATTGCTAAACCTGTTTCTTCAACCATTGTTATTATTGAAGCATTGCTTCTGTTGATCCTTCCATGAAAAATTTGGATGATTTTTCCATGAAGGATTATAATGTTGCCAAAGGCTTCACCAATGTAATTCACCTCTGCCGTTGCAGGGTTCTCGGGATCATAAGCTTCTTCTTCAGAAGATACTTCTTTAGTATTGTTGGATGCATTTTGTAATCCATTCAGACTCTGAGAGATCATATTGACTTGTTGGGTCAATATTTTGTTCTGAGCCAGTATGGCATTCAGAGCATCAATTTTAAGAACTCCTCTCTTTTGAGGCGTCCCATTACTCACAAGATTCCTCTCAGGGGTATACATGAACTGGTTATTTGCAACCATTTCAATAAGTTCCTGAGCTTCTGCAGGCATTTTCTTTAGGTGAATGGATCCACCTGCAGAGTGGTCCAGTGACATCTTAAAAAATTCAGACAGACCATCATAGAATATATCTAATGTGGTCAATTCTAAAAGCATGTCAGAAGGACACTTTTTGGTCAGTTGCTTGTATCTTTCCCAAGCTTCATAGTGGGACTCACTATCTTTTTGTCTGAAGGTCTGAACATCCACTCTAAGCTTGCTCAGCTTTTGAGGAGGAAAGAACTTGGCTAAGAAAGCCATGACCAACTTATCCCAAGAGTCTAGGTGGTGGACGAAATTGTGATACATATTCTTTAAGTTGTACTCATTGTAAAATTATGGAATTTGAAATTGGCACGAGTGAACACAACTCCGTTCAACTAACTAGCAAGTGTACTGGGTCGTCCAAGTAATAAACCTTACGTGAGTAAGGGTCGATCCCACAGAGATTGTTGGTATGAAGCAAGCTATGGTCACCTTGTAAATCTCAGTCAGGCAGATTAAATTGGTTTATGGTTTCGAAAATAGAAATAAGAAAATAGAAGAATTAAAAAGGATAGAATACTTATGCAGATTCATTGGTGAGAATTTCAAATAAGCATATGGAGATACTGTATGGCTCAAGGACGCCTGCTCTCCTACTGCTTCAACTCAATCTTTCTTACTCCTTTCCATGGCAAGCTGTGTATAGGGGTTCACCGTTCGACGATGGCTACTTTCTATCCTCTCGGGAAAATGGTCCTCTGCGGCTGTCACTCGCATGGCTAATCGTCTGGAGGCATCACCTGGCCGAAGGCTACATCCCATCCTCGCAGTGAAAACTACGCTCACGCGCTCTGTCACAGCACGGCTAATCACTGGTTGGTTCCCGCACTTACTGGAATAGAATCCCTTGATTCTTTTGCGTCTGTCACTCACGCCCAGCACTTGCGAGTCTGAAGCACGTCACAGTCATTCATTACCGGAATCCTACTCGGAATACCACAGACAATGTTAGACTTTTCGGATTCCCAGGATCCTACTCGGAATACCACAGAAAAGGTGAGACTTTCCGGATCCTCATAAATGCCGCCATCTATCTAGCTTATACCACGAAGATTCTGTTTGGGAATCTAAGAGATACACATTCAAGCTCTGTTGCATGTAGAACGGAAGTGGTTGTCAATCACGCGCGTTCATAAGTGAGAATGATAATGAGGGTCATATAATCATCACATTCATCATGTTCTTGGGTACGAATGAATATCTTGGAATAAGAATAAGAGAGAATTGAATGAAAGAAAATAGAATTGCATTAATACTTGAGGTACAGCAGAGCTCCACACCCTTAATCTATGGTGTGCAGAAACTCCACCGTTGAAAATACATAAGTGAGAGGTTCAGGCATGGCCGAATGGCCAGCCCCCTAAAACGTGATCAATAGCCTCTTAGGATGAAGAATAAAACAAAACTGAGACCAAAGATGTCTAATACAATAGTAAGAGGTCCTATATATACTAGACTAGCTACTAGGGTTTACATGAGTAAGTATTTAATGCATAAATCCACTTCCGGGGCCCACTTGGTGTATGTTTGGGCTGAGCTTGATCAATCCACGAGCTGAGGCTTCTTTTGGAGTTGAACTCCGAGTTATGACGTGTTTTGGGCGTTCAACTCCGGATCATGACGTTTTTCTTGGCGTTCACTTGCTGGAAAGCCCTGGATGTCTACTTTCCAACGCTGTTGAGAGCGTGTCAACTGAAGTTCTGTAGCTCCAGAAAATCCATTTCGAGTGCAGGGAGGTCAGATTCCAACAGCATCAGCAGTCCTTTTGTCAGCCTTTTTCAGAGTTTTGCTCAAGTCTCTCAATTTCAGCCAGAAATTACCTGAAATCACAGAAAAACACACAAACTCATAGTAAAGTCCAGAAATGTGAATTTAACATAAAAACTAATGAAAACATCCCTAAAAGTAGCTTAAACTTGCTAAAAATTACCTAAAAACAATGCCAAAAAGCGTATAAATTATCCGCTCATCACAACACCAAACTTAAATTGTTGCTTGTCCCCAAGCAACTGAAAATCAGTTAGGATAAAAAGAAGAGAATATACTATAAATTCCAGAATATCAATGAATATTAATTATAATTAAATGAGAGGGACTTGTAGCTTTTTGCTTCTGAACAGTTTTGGCATCTCACTTTTTCCTTTGAAGTTTAGAATGATTGGCTTCTCTAGGAACTTAGAATTTCGGATAGTGTTATTGACTTTCCTAGTTAAGTATGTTGATTCTTGAACACAGCTACTTTTATGTGTCTTGGCCGTGGCCCTAAGCACTTTGTTTTCCAGTATTACCACCGGATACATAAATGCCACAGACACATAACTGGGTGAACCTTTTCAGATTGTGACTCAGCTTTGCTAGAGTCCCCAGTTAGTGGTGTCCAGAGCTCTTAAGCACACTCTTTTGCTTTGGATCACGACTTTAACCACTCAGTCTCAAGCTTTTTACTTGGACCTTCATGACACAAGCACATGGTTAGGGACAGCTTGATTTAGCTGCTTAGGCCTGAATTTAATTTCCTTGGGCCCTCCTATCCATTGATGCTCAAAGCCTTGGATCCTTTTTACCCTTTGCCTTTTGGTTTTAAGGGCTCGTGGCTTTTTCTATTGCTCCTTCTCTTTTTTTTTTCGCCATTCACTGCTTTTTCTTGCTTCAAGAATCAATTTTATGATTTTTCAGATCATCAATAACATTTCTCTTTGTTCATCATTCTTTCAAGGGCCAACAGTTTTAACATTCATAAACAACAAGATCAAAAGACATATGCACTGTTCAAGCATTCATTCAGAAAACAAAAGTATTGTCACCACATCAATATAATTAAACTAAATTCAAGGATAAATTCGAAATTCATGTACTTCTTGTTCTTTTGAATTAAAACATTTTTATTTTAAGAGAGGTGAAGGATTAATGGAATTTATTCATAGCTTTAAGACATAGTTACTACATACTAATGATCATGAAGTAAAGACACAAAACATGGATAAACACAACATTAAAAACCGAAAAGCAGAAAGAAATAAGAACAAGGAATGAATCCACCTGAGTGAGGGTGGCGCCTTTTTGAAGGTCCAATGGTGCTCTTTGAGCTCCTCTATGTCTCTTCCTTGCTTCTGTTGAATGATTCCTAGTAATTTTGGTGTTCCTCCCCTTAGTTGCTTCCAATATTTGTGTGGAGGACAACTTATCCCCTGAGGTATCTCAGGGATCTCTTGATTTGCAGCCACATGTTCTACCACTGAGCTATGACGGCTTTATATTAGTCTTTCCATCTCCTATGACTCAGAGGTGGAAGCTTTTGTCTTTCCTTTGAGGTTTCTCTGGCCTTAGGTGCCATTAATGGTAATGGAAAAGCAAAAAAGCTATGCTTTTACCACACCAAACTTAAAACATTGCTCGCCCTCGAGCAAGAGAAGAAAGAAGAGAAGAAGAAGAAGAAAATGGAGGAGAGTGAGGGGAGATGGATTCGGCTATATGGGTGGGATTGGGTGGGAAGGAGAAGTTGAATTGTAAAGGTAGGTGGGGTGTATGGGGAAGAGTGGATAAATGTGGGTGGTGAATAAAAAATAGAAGGGATGACCATGAATGGGGAGAGAGAGGGCGAGGTAGGTGGGGATCCTGTGAGGTCCACAGATCCTGAGGTGTCAAGGAATTCCATCCCTGCACCAAATAGGCATGTAAAATGCCTTCGTGCACCATTCTGGCGTTCAAACGCCCATTGGTGCATGTTCTGGGCGTTCAACGCCCAAATGTAACATGTTTCTGGCGTTGAACGCCAGTTTCATGCTTGTTACTGGCGTTCAGCGCCAGTTTTTCCTCTCTGGGCACATTCCTGGCGTTCAGCGCCAGGATGTTGCTTGTTTCTGGCGTTCAGCACCAGAATGGTGCTCTGTTCTGGCGTTGAACGCCGGCCAGATGCACCTTACTGGCGTTGAACGCCAGCCTGTGCGTCCTCCAGGGTGCGAATTTTTTTCTTCTGCTATTTTTGATTCTGTTTTTAATTTTTATGATTTTTTCGTGACTCCTCATGATCATGTACCTAATAAAACACAAAATAGCAATAAAATATAATAAAATAAAAATTAGATAAATAAAATTGGGTTGCCTCCCAACAAGCGCTTCTTTAATGTCAATAGCTTGACAGTGGCTCTCATGGAGCCACAAGGTGATCAGGTCAATGTTGTATAGTTGTCCACACCAAACTTAGAGTTTGGATATGGGATCTTAACACCAAACTTAGAGTTTGGTTGTGGCCTCACAACACCAAACTTAGAGTTTAACTGTGTGGGCTCTTCTTGACTCTGAACTGAGAGAAGCTCTTCATGCTTACTCTCTTTTGTCACAGAGGGATGGCCATGTGCCTTAAACACAAGGTAGTCCCCATTCAATTGAAGGGCTAACTCACCTCTGTTGACATCTATCACAGCTCCTGCTGTGGCTAGGAAAGGTCTTCCAAGGATGATGCAATCATCCTCTTCCTTCCTAGTGTCTAAGATTATGAAATCAGCAGGGATGTAAAGGCCTTCAACCTTTACTAGCACGTCCTCTACTAATCCATAAGCTTGTCTCAATGACTTGTCTGCCAGTTGTAATGAGAACAAGGCAGGTTGTACCTCAATGATCCCCAGCTTCTCCATTACAGAGAGTGGCATAAGATTTATCCCTAACCCCAGATCACACAGAGCTTTTTCAAAGGTCATGGTGCCTATGGTACAAGGTATTAGGAACTTGCCAGGATCTTGTTTCTTTTGAGGTAGAGTTTTCTGAATCCAAGAATCTAGTTCACTAATGAGCAAGGGAGGTTCACTTTCCCAAGTCTCATTACCAAACAGTTTGGCATTCAGCTTCATGATAGCTCCTAAATATTGAGCAACTTGCTCTCCAGTTATGTCTTCATCCTCTTCAGAGGAGGAATAGTCTTCAGAGCTCATGAATGGCAGAAGGAGATTCAATGGAATCTCTATGGTCTCTGTATGAACCTCAGATTCCTTTGAATCCTTAATAGGAAACTCCTTCTTGCTTGAGGAACGTCCCAGGAGGTCTTCCTCACTAGGATTTTCGTCCTCCTCCTCCCTTGTGCATTCGGCCACATTGATCACATCAATGGCCTTGCACTCTCCTTTTGGATTCTCTTCTGTATTACTTGGGAGAATACTGGGAGGAGTTTCAATGACTTTCTTACTCAGCTGGCCCACTTGTGCCTCCAAATTTCTAATGGAGGATCTTGTTTCATTCATGAAACTGAAAGTGGCCTTTGACAGATCAGAGACTATATTGGCTAAATTAGAAGTGTTTTGTTCATAATTCTCTGTCTGTTGCTGGGAAGATGATGGATATGGCTTACTATTACTCGGCCTATTACGTCCACCATTGTTAAAACCTTGTTGAGGTTTTTGTTGATCCTTCCATGAGAAATTTGGATGATTTCTCCATGATGAGTTATAGGTGTTTCCATAAGGTTCACCCATGTAATTAACCTCTGCCATGGCAGGGTTTTCAGGATCATAAGCTTCTTCAGAAGCTGCCTCTCTAGTACTGTTAGATGCATGTTGCCATCCATTCAGATTTTGAGAGATCATGTTGACCTGTTGAGTCAACACTTTGTTCTGAGCCAATATGGCATTCAGAGCATCAATTTCAAGAACTCCTTTCTTTTGAGGTTTCCCATTGTTCACAGAATTCCTCTCAGAAGTGTACATGAATTGGTTGTTTGCAACCATGTCAATGAGTTCTTGAGCCTCTTCAGGCGTTTTCTTTAGGTGAATAGATCCACCTGCAGAATGGTCCAATGACATTTTCGAAAATTCAGAGAGACCATAATAGAATATATCTAAAATGGTCCATTCTGAAAACATGTCAGCTGGACATCTTTTGGTCAGCTGCTTGTATCTTTCCCAAGCTTCATAGAGGGATTCACCATCTTTTTGTTTGAAAGTTTGAACATCCACTCTCAGCTTGCTCAGCTTTTGAGGAGGAAAGAATTTGTCCAATAAGGCAGTGACCAGCTTATCCCATGAGTCCAGGCTATCCTTGGGTTGTGAATCCAACCATACTCTAGCTCTGTCTCTTACAGCAAAAGGGAAAAGCATGAGTCTGTAGACTTCAGGATCAACTCCATTCATCTTTACAGTCTCATAGATCTGTGTGTAGAGACTTTTCTTGGAGTTAAACGGCATCTTTTATGCCAGTTTGGGCATTTAACTCCAGCTTTTATCCAGTTTCTGGCGTTCAGAATAGGTCAGGAAGTTGGCGTTTGAACGCCAGCTTGCGTCGTCAAAACTCGGGCAAAGTTTGGACTATTATATATTTCTGGAAAGCCCAAGATGTCTACTTTCCAACACAATTAAGAGCGCATCAATTTGGCTTCTGTAGCTCCAAAAAATCCATTTAGAGTGCAGGGAGGTCAGAATCTAACAGCATCTACAGTCCTTTTCAGCCTCTGAATCAGATTTTTGCTCAGGTCCCTCTGATGACAAGTCATCATATACCCATTTTTCAAGCTAATTTCACTTGTTTTGTTAGCATTTATGCACTTTCTTGCATCCTAAGTAAGTGATTTGGAGTGAAAATGCATAACTTCTCTAAATCAAGCAACCACCATGAAATTAATGTTAATCCATGAGGTTTAAGCTAATTTTAATTGAACTTTAATTGATTTATAAGCCTCTTGAATTTAGTGATACTTGGAGTGGTTGTTTTGGTTCATTGTAGGTGAAGAAAAGAAAAGAAAAGGAAAAGCGTGGCCTAAGAAGTGTAGCCCAAGGAAAGGAAAGTGTGGCAAAGGAGAGAAGAAGCGTGCCGCATGCAAAGGGGGAGGCAACATTGCCCTCCACAAGGGCACACTGCCCTCTAGGAGGGCAACATAAGAGAACCAAGAAGAGAAGGCAACTCTGCCCTGCCCACTCCAAGGGCAGAGCACAATTTTGTGCCTTGGAACCAAGAAGAAGAGAACCTTGCCCTGCCCTTGTGGAGGGCAGAATCGGGCTCTCCAAGGAAGAAATTCAAAGAAAAAATGTCACCCATGCATGCTACAAGGATCGAACAAGGGACCATGAGGAAGCTAGGCACAAAGGTCCACTACCGTGCCAAGAAACCAAGGAAATTATTGTAGCGTGTGCTTCCTCCGTGATTCGAACGCGGGACGTGAAAGAAGGAACATTGCCCTGCCCTCTGCGCGGGCAGGGCAGAATCTTGTGGTTGGCGCACCAATTTTCGTCCCTGGCGCACCAAGTCTCGTTCTTGGCAGCACCAACGCGCGCTACGCTCGTCCCTGGCAGCACCAACTTTTCCTGCCCTGCCCTTGGCGCGGGCAGGGCAGCAACTTGCGCACCAAGAAGCAAATTCTGCGCACATCGCCGCACCAATCTCATGCACCAAGCACCAATTTTCTGCCCTGCCCTCCACAAGGGCAGGGCAGCCTCCTGGGAGTCACAATTTTGGGCCGAAAAATTCAATTAAAAATCTAATTGAATTCATTTTTTCACCAAATCAAAAGCCCACCCAAATCCCAATATCCAAGAATAGAAAGTGTATAAATAGGATTTAGTTTGATGTAATTAGGACTGACTTTTGAACTTGGAACCTTTACATATACACTTTTACCTTCACTTTTGAATTTCACTTTTACCTTTCTTTTGAGCTTTGGCAATTGTTCTTGGTGACTTCACTGAGATTTCTGAGAATTGAGGAGGAGAATTGATCTCTCTCTTCTTCATTCTTGCCTGAGCATTTCTAATCTTCTGTTTCTGAGTTTTGGGTGTGAGAAATTGAGGAAATTCTGTCTCAATTCCCATTCAAAATTCTCTTTACTTCTCTTTCTGCATAATTGAATCTATTTACATTTTCTTTACTGCTTCCTCTTCTAATTCTTGTCAATTGCTTTGTTAACTTGGATCTAGGAAGGCAAATAGAGATCTAGGCTCTGCTACCTAGTCTCTTGAGACCTGAGACCCAATTTTGCTTTTGGTTCTTCTGTGAACCTTGCTGCACTTTAATTTCCCATTCTGTTTGAATTTCTGTTTGATCTAAATTCATCTTCTACTTAATTGATTGCTGCAATTTACTTCTTCTTGTTTAAATTCTGCAATCCCTGTCCTCAATTCCCTTTTACTTTCAAGCAGTTTATATTTCTTGCAATTTAAGTTACTGCAATTTACATTTCTTGCACTTTAAGTTTCAGCCATTTACTTTCCTGTTCTTTAAGATTCAGTTCATTTTACCTTCCTGTTCTTTAATTTACTGCACATTTCCCTTTCCCCTTTACATTCCAAGCAATTTATCTTCTATTAAACACCAATCACTCAACCAACATTTGATTCGCTTGACTAAACCAACCACTAAACTAAAATTGCTCAATCCTTCAATCCCTGTGGGATCGACCTCACTCATGTGAGTTATTATTACTTGATGCGACCCGGTACACTTGCCGGTGAGTTTTGTGTTGGATCGTTTTCCACACACCAAGTTTTTGGCGCCGTTGCCGGGGATTGAAATAGATTGACAATGATTAAGTGAAGTGGAGGTCTAGATTAAGCACTTTTTCTTTTCTGTTATTCTAATTCTTACTAACACACTAACTGTTTGAGAAATTGCCCCTATTAACTCACTAACAATTTATCTCAAATAACTGTACCTAATTCTCAAGCGTGCTGTTGTTTGGTCATCCTGATTGTTTGCATATCACAGGAAATCAAGTTCCTACAGACAAAGGGGATCATGACATGAAGCCACCACTCATTACACTCATCAAGAACAATTGTTCTTTTGACGGAAATCCATCGGAAGATCCTCAGCAGCACGTATCCACTTTTCTAAAGACCTGTAATGCAGTCAAAACCAATGGTTCAGATCATGACACTTATAAGATTCTGTTATTTCCCTTCTCATTAAAGGGTGAAGCTGCACAATGGTTTGAAACTTTTCCTCAAGGAAGTATCACTAGTTGGGATGATTTGGTTACCAAATTTCTGGCCAAATTCACCTCATCTAGACAGATCATCCAGCTGAAAAAGGAGGAACATCTATTCACACAAGGGGATGAAGAACCACTCTTCAAGGCATGGGAAAGATACAAGAAAGCGACTGATAAAGTGGGCTTCCGAGCTTTCTATGAAGGATTGACCCCAGAAACAAGAAAAGCAGTGGATTACTTCTCAGATGGCCTACTCAAAGCAACAACAACTGCCCAAGGAATTTCAGACTTCAATGACAAAGAAGTCAACAACCAACACTCATTCGAGAAATCACAGAATGCAATCCCAAAAAAAGAAGTGACGAATATTGAAGGGGCGAATGCGTTCAAGGACCTAAATGGACAAATGCACCATCAAACACAGCAAAATATGGAACTGTCTGCTGCAGTGAATGCCAAATTTCCACCATGGAGACCTCATTCTTATCTGAGAATAAGGGAGCCTCAACATCAAGAACAAGGAAGTTTCCACCAGGGCAATCCCATGACCACAACCAATCAACATCCCCCACCCACTAATACCCCCCAAAGCCAATACTCACAACACAGACACTCCCAGACTCATTTCAACTGGAGAAGGAACGAGTACCAAAATCACAAACCAAGGGACTTTAATTATAACAACCATAATTTCACAAATCAACAAAAACATCATTACAGCAATAACAACCACTACACGCCACCACCACACCCACCCTTCTTACCTTTAACATGTCATAACCAACCAACCTCACAAGACTCTCAGAGAATCACAAATTTGGAGATCCTAATGGAGAGAATGATGAAACATCAAGAGGAGACAACAAGGAACCAAGAGATGTTAATGAGAGGAATTGAGGAGCAGATAGCTCAACTGGCGAAGTACTTTGCAGAAATGGGTGAGAAGAAACCAGATACTTTCTTCAAAACCATTGAAGATAAACCAACCAACAACAAAGATGCTACAAAGAAGGAAGGATGGAAAGGGATCATAGAGGACAATGAGAAAATACTGGACAAAGGAAGCACCAGCCAAGAAAAACACAACAAGGAATTCTTTCAAGAAGAAGTAGAGGATAGAACTAAAGAAAAGCAAAAAATCCTCACTGGAAAGTTTTCACTAAGGGATCGAGTGATGATCAATATTCAACCCTTGAAGGTGTCCCCACAGTTACTTGAGCACTACATTGTGACTAAGATCCTTCCACAAGAATCTATAGAGGTCATCAAAGAGGAAACCGGAAGGAAGTTCACAGTAAAGAAAGACAAGCTAAGACACTGTGATTTTCAACCTCCATGATCAGTAAAATAGAAGATGTCAAGCTAGTGACAATAAAAGAGCGCTTGTTGGGAGGCAACCCAACCTGAGGTAGTTGTCTTTTTCATAGCTTTTCAATAAAAATGTTGAATAATTGGTATGCATTGCAAGGAGCTAAGTTTGGTGTTGCACACCAAAACAATTTGAGGGAGAATGAAAACTTCTAAGTTTGGTGTTCCACCAAAAATATCATTTAAAAACACACTCTCACCTCTTGCATGATTCTAGCTCCAAGCAATCAATCGCATTATTCAACTGTTTAAATTGCTTTCTAGTTTAGATTCTATAACCTTTAGCAAGAACACAAGGTTTCACATATGGTTAAAATGGTTGCATAATAGGCAGTGGCAAATAACTAAGTTTGGTGTTCCCACACCAAAGTAAATCCAAGAGCCACATTATGCATACTAACCATATAATCAAGGGCTTGAGAAGCAAGCAACTTTGAGAATTATGCAGGACATGAGTCAACAATTGAAGACATTATGCATCTTAACTCAAAGAGGACACAACAGAAGAAAAATCAAAGGGCTGCAACTTCAAAGGTTGCATCTAAAACTTAATCCTTGCTGCTGTGAAATGTTTTGAATCTGGAAACCATTGTATGTCTTGCTAAAGTGTTTATCTAGCTGCAAGTGAAATTGTTTGTTAAAAATGCCAAATCTGCATAATGCTTGTTATCCATCACTCAGCTTTAAATTCTGTTTTGTTTCCCATATGCTTAAATAAAAGAGTTTGGTTTGAATTGAAAAGTAAAATATCCAATGTTGCATAAGCATGAATGGAAGTTGGTGGTGGTATATGTGTATGATTAAATGCATAACTCATGAAATAATTGTTGCATAATATCATTCTCATTCAATTGTGAGTTAGCTTGCTGCTACAAAGACTCTTATCAATAATGAAAAAGCCCTTGGTAACAAAAACAGAAAGAAAAAGGAAAGAAAAAGCCAAAATGGCAAGAAAAACAAAGAATAAAGGTTGGACACCAATAGCTTGGACCCTAGGACATATGCCTGTGGTGTTCTTGTACTAAGATCTGCTTGGATGAGTAAATTCTAAGGGGTATTTTAAAACCCGGTCACTTAGATCAACTGATTTGGGATGGCCAATTGAAAATCCACAATAAAGAGCAACTTAGATACAAAACATTTAGTTATCCAAAGAGATGCTGGGCATCAATGATCCTAGGAAGAATTAATGAGTCATGTGTCTGTGGTGGAAAGATGTTGAGCAAAAGAAAAGAAAATAAAGCCAAAGGCAATGCTGCAGCATTTGACACCCAACCTCTAAAAAATACAATAAGCTTGTTAAGCATTGAAAGCCAAGAAAAGTTAGCAAGGGAGTAAGTAAAAAGTGAGTCTTATAACAGCAAGTTTAGCAAGCTTTTGAGGAAAGATATATATTATGTAACAGGAATAATAACCTGAGTTGTCATTGTCTGCATAAATGCCCCATAGATCAAGTTCTGCTATCTGCATAATAAGGATAAGTATCCTTTTCTTATTCATTCCATTTACTCTTAGTTTTGATGCTTGCTTGGGGACAAGCAAGATTTAAGTTTGGTGTTGTGATGACAAGTCATCATATACCCATTTTTCAAGCTAATTTCACTTGTTTTGTTAGCATTTATGCACTTTCTTGCATCCTAAGTAAGTGATTTGGAGTGAAAATGCATAACTTCTCTAAATCAAGCAACCACCATGAAATTAATGTTAATCCATGAGGTTTAAGCTAATTTTAATTGAACTTTAATTGATTTATAAGCCTCTTGAATTTAGTGATACTTGGAGTGGTTGTTTTGGTTCATTGTAGGTGAAGAAAAGAAAAGAAAAGGAAAAGCGTGGCCTAAGAAGTGTAGCCCAAGGAAAGGAAAGTGTGGCAAAGGAGAGAAGAAGCGTGCCGCATGCAAAGGGGGAGGCAACATTGCCCTCCACAAGGGCACACTGCCCTCTAGGAGGGCAACATAAGAGAACCAAGAAGAGAAGGCAACTCTGCCCTGCCCACTCCAAGGGCAGAGCACAATTTTGTGCCTTGGAACCAAGAAGAAGAGAACCTTGCCCTGCCCTTGTGGAGGGCAGAATCGGGCTCTCCAAGGAAGAAATTCAAAGAAAAAATGTCACCCATGCATGCTACAAGGATCGAACAAGGGACCATGAGGAAGCTAGGCACAAAGGTCCACTACCGTGCCAAGAAACCAAGGAAATTATTGTAGCGTTTGCTTCCTCCGTGATTCGAACGCGGGACGTGAAAGAAGGAACATTGCCCTGCCCTCTGCGCGGGCAGGGCAGAATCTTGTGGTTGGCGCACCAATTTTCGTCCCTGGCGCACCAAGTCTCGTTCCTGGCAGCACCAACGCGCGCTACGCTCGTCCCTGGCAGCACCAACTTTTCCTGCCCTGCCCTTGGCGCGGGCAGGGCAGCAACTTGTGCACCAAGAAGCAAATTCTGCGCACATCGCCGCACCAATCTCATGCACCAAGCACCAATTTTCTGCCCTGCCCTCCACAAGGGCAGGGCAGCCTCCTGGGAGTCACAATTTTGGGCCGAAAAATTCAATTAAAAATCTAATTGAATTCATTTCTTCACCAAATCAAAAGCCCACCCAAATCCCAATATCCAAGAATAGAAAGTGTATAAATAGGATTTAGTTTGATATAATTAGGACTGACTTTTGAACTTGGAACCTTTACATATACACTTTTACCTTCACTTTTGAATTTCACTTTTACCTTTCTTTTGAGCTTTGGCAATTGTTCTTGGTGACTTCACTGAGATTTCTGTGAATTGGGGAGGAGAATTGATCTCTCTCTTCTTCATTCTTGCCTGAGCATTTCTAATCTTCTGTTTCTGAGTTTTAGGTGTGAGAAATTGAGGAAATTCTGTCTCAATTCCCATTCAAAATTCTCTTTACTTCTCTTTCTGCATAATTGAATCTATTTACATTTTCTTTACTGCTTCCTCTTCTAATTCTTGTCAATTGCTTTGTTAACTTGGATCTAGGAAGGCAAATAGAGATCTAGGCTCTGCTACCTAGTCTCTTGAGACCTGAGACCCAATTTTGCTTTTGGTTCTTCTGTGAACCTTGCTGCACTTTAATTTCCCATTCTGTTTGAATTTCTGTTTGATCTAAATTCATCTTCTACTTAATTGATTGCTGCAATTTACTTCTTCTTGTTTAAATTCTGCAATCCCTGTCCTCAATTCCCTTTTACTTTCAAGCAGTTTATATTTCTTGCAATTTAAGTTACTGCAATTTACATTTCTTGCACTTTAAGTTTCAGCCATTTACTTTCCTGTTCTTTAAGATTCAGTTCATTTTACCTTCCTGTTCTTTAATTTACTGCACATTTCCCTTTTCCCTTTACATTCCAAGCAATTTATCTTCTGTTAAACACCAATCACTCAACCAACATTTGATTCGCTTGACTAAACCAACCACTAAACTAAAATTGCTCAATCCTTCAATCCCTGTGGGATCGACCTCACTCATGTGAGTTATTATTACTTGATGTGACCCGGTACACTTGCCGGTGAGTTTTGTGTTGGATCGTTTTCCACACAGCACCCTCAATTTTAGCCAGAAAATACTTGAAATCACAGAAAAATACACAAACTCATAGTAAAGTCCAAAAATGTGAATTTTTGCTTAAAAACTAATAATTATTTACTAAAAACTAACTAAATCATACTAAAAACTACCTAGAAACAATACCAAAAAGTGTATAAATTATCCGCTCATCAGTAGGCGCCCATCGCCAACACTTGGTGCCAGCGCCAAGGTGTGTGAATGTTATTGGGCGCCCCATACCCATGGTGTATTGTGAAGTGGGAGCCCATCACCCTGTGTATTGTTTGGTTGGGGCCTAGTGCCTTCGAGGGAATGCATGGCTGGCGCTCAACACCCGCTCAATTGTACATGAAGGGCACCCAACGCTTGATTTTCCAAAGAAGATGGCACCCAACGCCTAAGAATTTCAATGGGAGGGCATCCGTCGCCCTAACTTTAGCCTCTAGGGTACGTTAAAAACATCACACAAACATTTAGTTTCAAACCTTAGATAACCAACTATAAATCAAGCATTAAATCACATTCAACTTATTACAAATTTATCAAACCTTACCTCTCTGTTGCCAGCTCACAATACCGATTTTCTTTCAACAATTTCTAGCTCGCTTCCTTTCTAATTTTAAAGCCAAAACAACTTTTAAACATATAACTCATGATGACCGAACCTTCATCATAAATTCAGGAAGAGATTCCTCACCTTTACAAATCTAGTACGGTTGTGAAAAGGAGAAAGAGGCGAACACTTTTATCAGTTTGAAATTTTCGTTAGGGGTTTAGAATCAAAAGGATCGATCTTCATAAGCTCACTAACTATAAAAATTTTTAACATTTTTTTATCTCATTCTACTTTCTCCAAGTCACGTACGAAGGAGAAAAGAAGGTAGGAAGTACTCCCTAGATTATATACAAAGATTGGAAAACAAGCAGGAGGTGAAAAAAATCAGAATGACTCAAATCTCGAAGTGATTATTCACCGGTCAAATTTGTAAAAATATTTATTAAGGAGATAATTACTAAAACTAGATATATTATGTAACTGATAATTATATCTTTCGAGTAAATATATGAGCTACTAGTATAAATGATATTAGTAACAAGAATGCCGGCATTAATCCGTATTGATAGATTTTAGGTCCTATTATTATATTATTATTATAAAATATCATAATTAAAATATTAATATAATAAAATATTAATATAATCAAATATTATTATTTAAAATTTTTTTATATTTAAAATATTGTTATTTATTTTTATTGCATGTTCAAAATTGGTTCGTCAAATGGAGTCTATTCGTGTAATCTCGAATTTTATGACCTTCCTATCGCTTAAAACTCGAGAAGTCAGTTACCGAAAATCTGGATTATTACATTAAAAGTTGTGGATTATCAGATTCGAAAATAGTTTTAATTCCACTCTTAATTCTAAGTACCAAACGTTAGTAGTAATGGATTACCTTTTTAAAATTGGTGTCATAGTTACTTAACGTCTTTAAAAAAATTTTATTTGCTATATAACAATCGTTTAAAATCCATATATAACAATCACTTAAAATAAATTTGACTAAATTAAAAAATAAAATTAGACCAAAAAAATTTAAATCATATTAAACTACACTAATTTTATTTTTAAATCAATCCAAATCATATTATAAATACTTTTTTTTCTCATTGTCACAGTATAATATCTCATTTATAAATAGATATACACATATCTCGTTTATACGGTCAATAAATTTTTTTTATAAACTCTTCATATTTCGTTTTTAAACGAGATCTAATCAATTAAAATTTTACTTATCACATTTATACTTATTTTATTTGCATTATACACGAAATATATAACACAATTTAAAAATATAATTTTTTTTTAAATTATATATACTAGTAAATAAAATATTTTTTTTTATTTTTTTTATTAAAAATAGGAGACTCGAATCCGCAACCTTTTAATTGAGTATGGGGAGACTATGCAATTTGAACTATAACTCATTGATAAATATTTTATTTATTTATTTATATAAAAATTTTAATAAAATATAAGATTTTAAGGGAACGAAAATTTAATTTATAAAATACAAATTTAAGTGTGTGCATCAGTGCATCCAAATACACAGATACCATCTGCATCAAAACCGAAGCAATGTAAGAATATTTCTCATAAATCTCAGCAACAAAAACCAAACAATACATTGTAAGAATTAAACAAAAGGAAAATAGTGAACATAGTATTCCATGTAGCACTGGTATAACAAAATAAATTTGAATTTTGAAATACCTGTTTTTGATTATCCATAACACAAAATCTTCTAATCGAACAAGAAGTAAGAATTGAAACCATAACCTCCTTCATATCATGATTTGCAATAAGTGAGTAACCACTAAATTAGTTAGTTAATTTAGCAAATTAGAGCATAAGATTTTTATTTTTTATTTTATTAATAAATATAAAATTTGGAATGATTGAATTTTATATTTATTTTAAAAAAAATTAATATTTCTGCAGGTAAGGTAAGTAGGGTAGAATTTAAAATTTTAGGGCGCAGGTAGATTTAGAGTTGAGAGATTCTAAATTCGCAGGTAGAGTAGGATAGAATTTTAATGAAATTTTCAACTCGCGTAAAGAATTAGGATAGAATTCAAAGCCTACCCTACCCTACCCATTGTCAGCCTTATTGCAGTATTATGTACATTTTTTTTCACTACTCGTCTATGTTCTAACACTGGCTATCTAAACCCTTTAATTTTTTTTTTGTTTACAAAATCCTTTAAATTTAAAATAGATAAATTTACAACTTTACCTTCATTAACATTATATGAAAAAAGTGACCTGACTGTCAAAAAAATAAAAAACAGAAAAAGTAGCTTTTGTAAGGACTAAAGAAGGAAGATAAATGGTCAAATTCATTCTTAAAAGATCACTTGTTTTACAAATTGGCTTTTAAAAACATTTTTTTAATCAAATTTATCCTTCAAAAATTTTAAATTAGTCATATTAATCATTCTATTACGTCTGTTTCTATTGCTTACGACATCAAAATTTGTTGATGAAATACGTTAAGTGACACCACACTACTAACAGCACATACCTGACAATCTTAATTGGCTACTAATATGATAAGTTTATGAAATTAGAACAAATTAATATCAAATTAAAAGAATCTTAAGGCATTGAAATCCTTCCATTTGAAGTCGATTTGATCTAATTTATAAACTAATCATGTTGGTAGCCAATCAAAATAATCATGTGTATATTATGGTGTCTCTTAATTTGTCACAACAAATTCTAATGCTATCGACAACGAAAGTGATAGAAGGATTAATATAAGTATATAACCAACTTAAAGTCTTTGAAGGACAAATTTAATTAAAAAAAATTTTCGAAAACAAATTTTGCAAACAGATAACTTTTTAAGAACGAATTTGACCATTTACTCCTACAAAGAGGTTAGATGCCATTCCTATTGTGGCTATGACTCCCCAGCCTTGTTGAAATGAGAGACATTATAAGGTTTGAAGTTGTTTGAAGTTGCTTTCAACAACGGTTATGATTAGGGAAAAACTTTTAATGCACTGAAATATTAAACAAACTCATTCAGGTCGAACTCAAACTCAAATTCGTATTCTTTTTTATCTGGATCCAACCTCAAATTGCTGCATGATACAAAAATGCAAAAAGCTGAAGCGACTGGAATGCTAGTATCCTTGAAATACTGGAAACGCTTTTCATAACTATATTCTAAATCTAACAAAAAATAACACAGAAAAAGAAATCCATTGTTCCCTAGGTACACGTATTTTTTAGGGTTAAGTATGATTTTGGTCCCTAACGTAGGGGTTGAAAATTTTTTTCGTCCCTCACCTTTTTTTCGCTCCAAAATGGTTCCCAAAGTTTCAGTTTGTTTTAAAATCGTCCTTTTTATCAATTATATTTTTTTATTACCAAATTACCCTTTATTAAAAAAATTATAAAATAAAATAAATATAAAATAAATAAATAAAAAAAAGAAAAAAAGAAAGAAAGGGGGGATACAGAAGCGGGGGTGGGTGGGGAGAGAAGGGGGGAGAAAAGGGGGGAGGGGGGGAAGGGGGGAGAGAAAGGAGACCCATGCACCGCCGCTGCCCCCGCCCGCCACTGCACCGCCGCCCCCGCCCGCCGCCACACCGACTTCTTCTTCTTCTTCTTCTTCTTCTTCCTCTTCATCCCGCCGCCACACCCACCGCCGCCCCCACTTCTTCTTCTTCTTCTTCTTCTTCTCCTGCCGCCACACCCACCGCCGCCCCCACTTCTTCTTCTTCTTCTTCTTCTTCTCCTGCCGCCACACCCACCGCCGCCCCCAGTTCTTCTTCTTCTTCTTCTTCTTCTTCCGCCGCCACACCCACCGCCGCCCCCACTTTTTTTTCTTCTTCTTCTTCTTCCCGCCGCCGCACCCACCGCCGCCCGCCGCTTCTTCTTCTTCTTCTGTGAATTCTGTTAATTGAATTTTTTTGTGAAATTTCTAGATCTGAGTTTTTGTTTATCTGAGTTGAGTTCTGAATTTTTTATGATGATTTTCTGAGTTGAGTTTTTGATTGTCTGAGTTTGAATCTGGATCTGAGTTTTGGATCTGAATTCTGATGAGGATGACGATGATGATGTTGATTTTTTGAGTTTTGGTTGGTGTGATAGAGATAGTGATGGAGTGACAGTGGGTGGGGGTGGGGGTGGGGGTTCTGGTTCTGGTTCTGGTGGTGGTGGTGGCATGATTTTGGGGAAGAAGGGATAGAGGCATTTTGGTTCGAAGGACCATTTTAAAAAAAAACTCAAACTTTGGGGACCATTTTGGAGCGAAAAAAAGGCGAGGGACGAAAAAAATTTTCAGCCCCTACGTTAGGGACCAAAATCATACTTAACCCTATTTTTACCATCTAAATGCAAAATCAAAACCCACATCCTAAAAATGGCACAAGCAACTGAAGATATACGGTAATGATTCGCCATTATACTAGTACAATTCAGCTTGAATCCCGGATAGAGCTTTAATTTTGAATCTTACTTCATTTCCATTCACGAGAGCTAGCTAGTTCATACCACAGAGAGTAGTATTACATTACAATTCAAGACATCAAGTCACCAATGCAAGTCTCAAATCCAAAAAAGCTAAAGCTACCTATCTCAAATTCTGAATTCGTAACTGCACTTCCTCCTTTAAACACGTTTGGAGGGTTCGGGATCCACTTTTAACTCAACTGAGAGGACCATTTTTTTTGTTAATTTAAAAACTCCAAAAGGAATCAGGACCATTTTTTTTGTTAATTTAAAAACTCCAAAAGGAATCTCACTACCATCGTTCATCTCTCACTATCAATCTAGTATTTGGAACTCTATACAATACATATAATTAAAAAAGAAAAAAAGAATCTAAGAAAAAAGAAAACTCAATATTAGAATAGAAAAACAAAAGAGGAAGAAATTAGACAAGATAAAGTTTCAAACCATGACATTTGCATCACGATGACCCTGCCGCCGCAGATCACCGCCTCTATTCTGATTCTCAGCCGACGAATTCGAGTTGGAACGCTTGCTTTCTTGGGCGGAGACAGCGGAGGGGATGGTGGCGCGGCAAATCGGGCAATTGGAGTGGCTGCTGAGCCACATGTCAATACAAGATGCGTGGAACGCGTGCTTGCAAGCGCTCAACTGGCGTACTTCTTCCCCGTCGGTGAATATGGACAGGCACACCGGACACTCGCCGCCAATCTCCGTCGACTCCTTCCGATACTTCACATCGGCGACAACACCGCCAGGAAAGGCAGCAGCTTCGATGTCGTCCTGAGAAGAGAGCTCCGATTGGACAGATGAGTCGCCGGAAAAATCACCGGCGGCGTGTTCCGAGCGGCTAGACGACGAGCACCTGAAGGCGAAGATGAAGGTGTAGATCAAGGCGGGGATGGTGACAATGGCGATGATGGCAAGGAGAAATTCCAGTGGGGAGAAGTTGGCAGAGCTGGAATCCACGGTGAACGGCGGTGGCGGCGGTACTGGGAGGACGGTGATCTGGAAGACGGAGCTGGGAGCGCCAGGGAATTGTGGTATAGTTGGCGGTGGCGGTGCTGGGAGGACGTTGATTTGTCCGACGACGTGTGGTGGAGGAGGAAGGGGGAGCTGCGGCTGCTGCGGCGGCGGGGCTGAAAAAATGGTGGGTGAGTTTTGCATGGTAGCAGGGAAAGATAGTGTGTCTAATTTTTATTGTTACTATCATAATTATTATGTTATGTGTGGTTTTGTTCTTCACTTTCTTTACTTTGCAATTTATTTAATTTTTAATTTCTTTTTGAGATTTTTTTCTCTTTTTGTTTAATCAAGGAAAAAGGTGGTTGAAAATGGTTGTTAGGAGAATGAAAGGGACCGATGGAGAGGGTGGAGTTTTGTTGTGAGTTCCTTGTAGCAATAATTCAGAAGGGTGAATGAGTGAGTAGTGAGTGATAAGATGAAGAGAATGGGAGCGAAGAAAAACATGTTGGTGTGATCATACCAACAGGACAAAGAACTAACAGCTGGACCCTTTCGAGTTTTGTCACGCTAGCTTTAAGTTTCTTTTTGTTTCTTATTTTCTATTTTATATTATTTTGATTTTTTATTTTATTCATTTTACTTTTATTTGTACTAATAATTAGGGGTATTTGCAGTGCGGTTTGATTCGATTTTTTAAAGAAAAATCATCCGATCCAATCGTTTAATTAAATTGTGGTTTGGTTTGGTTCGATTTTTTTACCGAGACTATCCGAACCAAACCGAATTGGTTTGGTTTGGTTTGATTTGTTCGGTTTTTCAATCAATTCAAAAAGAAAATTTCCAGTCTCCTTAAATTATATAACTATGCATTGCAACGTTGGTCCAATTTCATTGCTTCAATGGGAAAATGAATTGTAGGATAGGACCCCAAATGAAAAAATAAGACTGGATTAGGGGATTGTTCTAAAAGTAACGACGCTAGTACACAGAGAATTGTAGAACAAATATACCTGGCTTCTACTTTAACTTCAATACCTAGTGCTGTTGTAAAAGAAATTACTTAACATACATAAGACATGGCAATGAAATCAAGGTCTGGTGCACGAAATTGTGATCACTACTTTTCACAACTCAAATAATCCCCGGTAATGAATCCAAAAACTTGGTGCTCAATACCATGGTATAAACATAATTTCACAACTTCGCACAACTAACCAGCAAGTGCACTGGGTCGTCCAAGTAATAAACCTTACGCGAGTAAGGGTCGATCCCACGGAGATTGTTGGTATGAAGCAAGCTATGGTCACCTTGTAAATTTCAGTCAGGCAGATTCAAATGGTTATGGATAATATATGAATAAAACATAAAGATAGAGATACTTATGTAATTCATTGGTGAGAACTTCAGATAAGCGAATGGAGATGCTTTGTCCCTTCCGTCTCTCTGCTTTCCTACTGTCTTCATCCAATCCTTCTTACTCCTTTCCATGGCAAGCTGTATGTTGGGCATCACCGTTGTCAGTGGCTATAGTCCCGTCCTCTCAGTGAAAATGTTCAACGCACCATGTCACGGCACGGCTAATCATCTGTCGGTTCTCAATCAAATTGGAATAGAATCCATTGATTCTTTTGCGTCTGTCACTAATGCCCAGCCTTCAGGAGTTTGAAGCTCGTCACAGTCATTCAATCATTGAATCCTACTCAGAATACCACAGACAAGGTTTAGACCTTTCGGATTCTCTTGAATGCCGCCATCAATTCTAGCTTATACCACGAAGATTCCGGTTAAAGAATCCAAGAGATAAACATTCAAGCCTTGTTTGCTTGTAGAACGGGAGTGGTTGTCAGGCACGCGTCCATAAGTGAGAATGATGATGAGCGTCACATAATCATCACATTCATCAAGTTCTTGAGTGCGAATGAATATCTTGGAATAAGAACAAGCTGAATTGAATAGAAGAACAATAGTAATTGCATTAATACTCGAGGTACAGCAGAGCTCCACACCTTAATCTATGGTGTGTAGAAACTCCACCGTTGAAAATACATAAGAACAAGGTCTAGGCATGGCCGAATGGCCAGCCTCCCAATACATGATCAAAAGACTCAAAATGATCAAGGATCCAAAGATTCAAAGATCTAAAGATGATCAAAGATCCAAGGATGAAAATACAATAGCAAAAGGTCTTATTTATAAAGAACTAGTAGCCTAAGGTTTACAGAAATGAGTAAATGACAGAAAAATCCACTTCCGGGCCCACTTGGTGTGTGCTTGGGCTGAGCATTGAAGCATTTTCGTGTAGAGACTTCTCTTGGAGTTAAACGCCAGCTTTTGTGCCAGTTTGGGCGTTTAACTCCTATTCTTGTACCAGTTCCGGCGTTTAACGCCGGGCAGTTTTGAGCTGATTTGGAACGCCGGTTTGGGCCATCAAATCTCGATCAAGGTATGGACTATTATACATTGCTGGAAAGTCCAGGATGTCTACTTTCCAACGCCGTTGAGAGCGCTCCAATTGGGCTTCTGTAGCTCCAGAAAATCTACTTCGAGTGCAGGGAGGTCAGAATCCAACAGCATCTGCAGTCCTTTTCAGTCTCTGAATCAGATTTTTGCTCAGGTCCCTCAATTTCAGCCAGAAAATACCTGAAATCACAGAAAAACACACAAACTCATAGTAAAGTCCAGAAAAGTGAATTTTAACTAAAAACTAATAAAAATATACTAAAAACTAACTAAAACATACTAAAAACATACTAAAAACAATGCCAAAAAGCGTACAAATTATCCGCTCATCACAACACCAAACTTAAATTGTTGCTTGTCCTCAAGCAACTGAAAATCAAATAAGATAAAAAGAAGAGAATATGCAATGAACTCCAAAAACATCTATGAAGATCAGTATTAATTAGATGAGCGGGGCTTTTAGCTTTTTGCCTCTAAATAGTTTTGGCATCTCACTCTATCCTTTGAAATTCAGAATGATTGGCTTCTATAGGAACTCAGAATCCAGATCGTGTTATTGATTCTCCTAGTTAAGTATGATGATTCTTGAACACAGCTACTTTATGAGTCTTGGCCGTGGCCCAAAGCACTCTGTCTTCCAGTATTACCACCGGATACATATATGCCACAGACACATAATTGGGTGAACCTTTTCAGATTGTGACTCAGCTTTGCTAGAGTCCCCAATTAGAGGTGTCCAGGGTTCTTAAGCACACTCTTTTTGCCTTGGATCACAACTTTATTTCTTTCTTTTTCCTTCTTTTTCCCTTTTTTTTCGTTTCTTTTTCTTTTTTTTTTCGCTTCTTCTCTTTTTTTTTGTATTCACTGCTTTTTCTTGCTTCAAGAATCATTTTTATGTTTTTTCAGATCCTCAGTAACATGTCTCCTTTTTCATCATTCTTTCAAGAGCCAACATTCATGAACCACAAATTCAAAAGACATATGCACTGTTTAAGCATACATTCAGAAAACAAAAGTATTGCCACCACATCAAAATAATTAATCTGTTATAAAATTTAAAATTCATGCAATTCTTCTCTTTTTCAATTAAGAACATTTTTCATTTAAGAAAGGTGATGGATTCATAGGACATTCATAACTTTAAGGCATAGACACTAAGACACTAATGATCACAAGACACAAACATAGATAAACATAAGCATGATTTTTCGAAAAACAGAAAAATAAAGGACAAGGAAATTAAAGAACGGGTCCACCTTAGTGATGGCGGCTTGTTCTTCCTCTTGAAGATCTTATGGAATGCTTGAGCTCCTCAATGTCTCTTCCTTGCCTTTGTTGCTCCTCTCTCATGATTCTTTGATCTTCTCTAATTTCATGGAGGAGAATGGAATGTTCTTGGTGCTCCACCTTTAGTTGTCCCATGTTGGAACTCAATTCTCATAGGGAGGTGTTGATTTGCTCCCAATAGTTTTGTGGAGAAAAGTGCATCCCTTGAGGTATCTCAGGGATTTCTTGATGAGTGGGATCTCTTGTTTGCTCCATCCTTTTCTTAGTGATGGGCTTGTCCTCATCAATGGGGATGTCTCCCTCTATGTCAACTCCAACTGAGTAACAGAGGTGACAAATGAGATGAGGAAAGGCTAACCTTGCCAAGGTAGAGGACTTGTCTGCCACCTTATAAAGTTCTTGGGCTATAACCTCATAAACTTCTACTTCTTCTCCAATCATGATGCTATGAATCATGATGGCCCGGTCTAGAGTAACTTCAGACCAGTTGCTAGTGGGAATGATTGAGCGTTGGATAAACTCCAACCATCCCCTAGCCACGGGCTTGAGGTCATGCCTTCTTAGTTGAACCGGCTTCCCTCTTGAATCTCTCTTCCATTGGGCGCCCTCTTCACAAATGACTGTGAGGACTTGGTCCAACCTTTGATCAAAGTTGACCCTTCTAGTGTAAGGGTGTTCATCTCCTTGCATCATGGGTAAGTTGAATGCCAACCTTACATTTTCCGGACTAAAATCTAAGTATTTCCCCCGAACCATTGTAAGCCAATTCTTTGGGTCCGGGTTCACACTTTGATCATGGTTCTTGGTGATCCATGCATTGGCATAGAACTCTTGAACCATTAAGATTCCGACTTGTTGAATGGGGTTGGTAAGAACTTCCCAACCTCTTCTTCGGATCTCATGTCGGATCTCCGGATATTCACTCTTTTTGAGTTTGAAAGGGACCTCGGGGATCACCTTTTTCAAGGTCACAACTTCATAGAAGTGGTCTTGATGCACCCTTGAGATGAATCTCTCCATCTCCCATGACTCGGAGGTGGAAGCTTTTGCCTTCCCTTTCCTCTTTCTAGAGGTTTCTCTGGCCTTGGATGCCATAAATGGTTATGAAAAAACAAAAAGCAATGCTTTTACCACACCAAACTTAAAAGGTTTGCTCGTCCTCGAGCAAAAGAAGAAAGAAGAGAGTAGAAGAAGAAGAAATAGAAGAGATGGAGATGGCTTTGTGGTTCGGCCAAAGGGGGAGAAGTAGTGTTTAGGTTGTGTGAAAATGAAGGAGTGAAGATGGGTTTATATAGGGGTGGAGAGAGGGGTAGGGTTTGGCTATGGGAGGGTGGGTTTAGGAGGGAAGGTGGTTTGAATTTGAATGGTGAAGTAGGTGGGGTTTTATGAAGGATGGATGTGAGTGGTGAAGAGAAAGATGGGATTTGATAGGTGAAGGGTTTTTGGGGAAGAGGTGTTGAGGTGATTGGTGAATGGGTGAAGAAGAAGAGAGAGAGTGGTGGGGTAGGTGGGGATCCTGTGGGGTCCACAGATCCTGAGGTGTCAAGGAAAATTTATCCCTGCACCAAGTGGCGAGCAAAATTGCTCTTCATGCCAATTCTGGCGTTAAACGCTGGGCTGGTTCCCATTTCTGGCGTTTAACGCCAACTTCTTGCCCTTTCCTGGCGTTTAACGCCAGTCTGGTGCCCCTTTCTGGTGTTAAACGCCCAGAATGGTGCCAGACTGGGCGTTAAACGCCCATTTGCTGTCCTTACTGGCGTTTAAACGCCAGCAGGTTCTTCCTCCAGGGTGTGCTGTTTTTCTTTCTGTTTTTCATTTTGTTTTTGCTTTTTCAACGGATTTTGTGACTTCTCATGATCATCAACCTACAGAAAACATAAAATAACAAAGGAAAATAGATAAAATATAACATTGGGTTGCCTCCCAACAAGCGCTTCTTTAATGTCAGTAGCTTGACAGTGGGCTCTCATGGAGCCTCACAGATACTCAGAGCAATGTTGGAACCTCCCAACACCAAACTTAGAGTTTGAATGTGGGGGTTCAACACCAAACTTAGAAGTTGGTTGTGGCCTCCCAACACCAAACTTAGAGTTTGACTGTGGGGGCTCTGTTTGACTTTGTTTTGAGAGAAGCTCTTCATGCTTTCTCTCCATGGTAACAGAGGGGTATCCTTGAGCCTTAAACACAAAGGATTCTTCATTTACTTGAATGATCAATTCTCCTCTGTCCACATCAATCACAGCCTTTGCTGTGGCTAGGAAGGGTCTGCCAAGGATGATGGATTCATCCATTCACTTCTCAGTCTCTAGAATTATGAAATCAGCAGGGATGTAATGGTCTTCAATCTTCACCAGAACATCCTCTACTAGCCCATAAGCTTGTTTCTTTGAATTGTCTGCCATCTCTAGTGAGATTCTTGCAGCTTGTACCTCAAAGATCCATAGCTTCTCCATTACAGAGAGAGGCATGAGGTTTACACTTGACCCTAAGTCACACAGAGCCTTCTTAAAGGTCATGGTGCCTATGGTACAAGGTATTGAAAACTTCCCAGGATCTTGTCTCTTTTGAGGTAGTCTCTGCCTAGACAAGTCATCCAGTTCTTTGGTGAGCAAAGGAGGTTCGTTCTCCCAAGTCTCATTACCAAATAACTTGTCATTTAGCTTCATGATTGCTCCAAGGTATTTAGCAACTTGCTCTTCAGTGACATATTCATCCTCTTCAGAGGAAGAATACTCATCAGAGCTCATGAATGGCAGAAGTAAATCCATTGGAATCTCTATGGTCTCAGTGTGAGCCTCAGATTTCCATGGTTCCTCATTAGGGAACTCATTGGAGGCCAGTGGATGTCCATTAAGGTCTTCCTCAGTGGCGCTCACTGCCTCTTCATCCTCTCCCAGTTCGGCCATGTAGGTCATGTTAATGGCCTTGCATTCTCCTTTTGGATTCTCATCTGTATTGCTTGGAAGAGTACTAGGAGGGAGTTCAGTAATTTTCTTGCTCAGTTGTCCCACTTGTGCCTCCAAATTCCTATGGAGGACCTTGTTTCAGTCATGAAACTTTGAGTGGTTTTGATTAGATCAGAGACCATGGTTGCTAAGTCAGAGTGGCTCTGCTTAGAATTCTCTGTCTATTGCTGAGAAGATGATGGAAAAGGCTTGCCATTGCTAAACCTGTTTCTTCCACCATTATTGTTGTTGAAACCTTGTTGAGGTCTCTGTTGATCCTTCCATGAGAGATTTGGGTGATTTCTCCATGAAGAATTATAGGTGTTTCCATAGGGTTCTCCCAGGTAATTCACCTCTTCTATTGAAGGGTTCTCAGGGTCATAAGCTCCTTCTTCAGATGAAGCATCCTTAGTACTGCTTGGTGCATTTTGCATTCCAGACAGACTTTGAGAAATCAAATTGACTTGCTGAGTCAATATTTTGTTCTGAGCCAATATGGCATTCAGAGTATCAATCTCAAGAACTCCTTTCTTCTGATTTGTCCCATTGTTCACAGGATTCCTTTCAGAAGTGTACATGAATTGGTTATTTGCAACCATTTCAATTAGTTCTTGAGCTTCTGTAGGCGTCTTCTTCAGATGAAGAGATCCTCCAGCAGAGCTATCCAAAGACATCTTGGACAGTTCAGACAGACCATCAATTGTTTGTATCTTTCCCAAGCTTCATAGAGGGATTCTCCTTCCTTCTGTCTGAAGGTTTGGACTTCCACTCTAAGCTTGCTCAATTTTTGATGTGGAAAGAACTTTGCCAAGAAGGCATTGACTAGCTTTTCCCAAGAGTTCAGGCTTTCTTTTGGGTGTGAGTCCAACCATATCCTAGCTCTGTCTCTTACAGCAAAAGGGAATAGCATAAGTCTGTAGACCTCAGGGTCAACCCCATTAGTCTTGACAGTGTCACAGATTTGCAAGAATTCAGCTAAAAACTGATGAGGATCTTCCAATGGAAGTCCATGGAACTTGCAATTCTGTTGCATTAGAGAAACTAATTGAGGCTTAAGCTCAAAGTTGTTTGCTCCAATGGCAGGGATAGAGATGCTTCTCCCATAGAAGTCGGGAGTAGGTGCAGTAAAGTCACCCAGCACCTTCCTTGCATTGTTGGCATTGTTGTTGTTTTCGGCTGCCATGGGTTCTTCTTCTTTGAAGATTTCTGTTAGGTCCTCTACAGAGAGTTGTGCCTTAGCTTCTCTTAGCTTTCGCTTCAAGGTCCTTTCAGGTTCAGGGTCAGCCTCAACAAGAATGCTTTTGTATTTGCTCCTGCTCATATGAAAGAGAAGAGAACAAGAAAATATGGAATTCTCTATGTCACAGTATAGAGATTCCTTGAGGTGTCAGAGGAAAAGAAAAATAGAAGGAAGAAGTAGAAGAATTCGAACTTATCAAGAGATATGGAGTTTGAATTGTTCATTGAGGAATAGTGTTAGTCCATAAATAGAAGGATGTGAGAAGAGGGGAAGAAATTTTCGAAAATTAAGTAAAAGATTTTAAAAATATTTTGAAAAATAGTAATTGATTTTCGAAAACTAAGATTGAAAAAAAATCAAGTGATTTTTGAAAAAGATTTTGAAATTAGAAATCAAAAAGATATGATTGAAAACTATTTTGAAAAAGATGTGATTAAAAAGATATGATTGAAAAGTTATGGTTTTAAAAAGATGTGATTGAAAAGATATGATTTGAAAAACAATTTAAAAAGATTTGATTTTAAAAATTAATGACTTGGCTAACAAGAAAATATATGATTCAAACATTAAACCTTTCTCAACAGAAAAGGCAACATACTTGGAATGTTGAATCAAATCATTAATTGATAGCAAGTATTTTTGAAAAAGGAAAGAAATTGATTTTGAAAAAGATTTGATTGAAAAGATATGATTTGAAAAAGATTTGATTTTGAAAAATTTTGAAAACTTGAAAAAAATTTGAATTGAAAACAGAATCTTCCCTCTTGTGCCATCCTGGCGTTAAACGCCCAGAATGGTGCACACTCTGGCGTTTAACGCCCAAAGCACTACCCTTTTGGGCGTTAAACGCCCAGCCAGGCACCCTGGCTGGCGTTTAAACGCCAGTCTACCTTCTTCACTGGGCATTTTGAACGCCCAGCCTTTTTCTGTGTAATTCCTCTGCTGAATGTTCTAAATCTTCAATTCTCTGTATTATTGACTTGAAAAGACACAAATTAAAAATTTTTTGGATTTTTTTAATAATGAGGAATAATCAAAATGCAACTAAAATCAAATAACAATGCATGCAAGACACCAAACTTAGCATTTTGAATACTATTGACACTAACAAAATGAGAATGCATATAACAAAACACTCAAGTCAAGAGAATTTAAAGATCAGAGCAACGAAATTATCAAGAACATCTTGAAGATCACTTAAGACACATGAATGAATGCAAGAAGATCAGAAACATGCAATTGACACCAAACTTAAAATGAGATTCTAGACTCAACAAGAAACATGAGAATATTTTTGGTTTTTATGATTTTGTAATTTTTTTGGATTTTTCGAAAATTAAGTGGAAAAGAAAATAAAGGTATCAAAATTCTTAATGAGAATTCCAGGAATCATGCAATGTTAGTCTAAAGCTTTAGTCTAAAGGAATTAGACATGGCTAGCCAAGCTTCAGCAGGACATTGCATTCAAGAGCTAAATTGATGAGGATCAATCAACTTAGGTGATGATAAAAACATCACCTTGAAACACTAGAATTCATTCTTAAGAACTCTGAAGATAAATACCTAATCTAAGCAACAAGATGAACCGTCAGTTGTCCAAACTCAACAATCCCCGGCAACGGCGCCAAAAACTTGGTGCACGAAATTGTGATCACTACTTTTCACAACTCAAATAATCCCCGGTAATGAATCCAAAAACTTGGTGCTCAATACCATGGTATAAACATAATTTCACAACTTCGCACAACTAACCAGCAAGTGCACTTGGTCGTCCAAGTAATAAACCTTACGCGAGTAAGGGTCGATCCCACAGAGATTGTTGGTATGAAGCAAGCTATGGTCTCCTTGTAAATCTCAGTCAGGCAGATTCAAATAGTTATGGATAATATATGAATAAAACATAAAGATAGAGATACTTATATAATTCATTGGTGATAACTTCAGATAAGTGAATGGAGATGCTTTGTCCCTTCCGTCTATCTGCTTTCCTACTGTCTTCATCCAATCCTTCTTACTCCTTTCCATGGCAAGCTGTATGTTGGGCATCACCGTTGTCAGTGGCTACAGTCCCGTCCTCTCAGTGAAAATGTTCAACGCACCCTTTCACGGCACGGCTAATCATCTGTCAGTTCTCAATCAGGTTGGAATAGAATCCGTTGATTCTTTTGCGTCTGTCACTAACGCCCAGCCTTCAGGAGTTTGAAGCTCGTCACAGTCATTCAATCATTGAATCCTACTCAGAATACCACAGACAAGGTTTAGACCTTCCGGATTCTCTTGAATGCCGCCATCAATTCTAGCTTATACCACGAAGATTCCGGTTAAAGAATCCAAGAGATAAACATTCAAGCCTTGTTTGCTTGTAGAACGGGAGTGGTTGTCAGGCACGCGTCCATAAGTGAGAATGATGATGAGCGTCACATAATCATCACATTCATCAAGTTCTTGAGTGTGAATGAATATCTTGGAATAAGAACAAGCTGAATTGAATAGAAGAATAATAGTAATTGCATTAATACTCGAGGTACAGTAGAGCTCCACACCTTAATCTATGGTGTGTAGAAACTCCACCGTTGAAAATACATAAGAACAAGGTCTAGGCATGGCCGAATGGCCAGCCTCCCAATACATGATCAAAAGACTCAAAATGATCAAGGATCCAAAGATTCAAAGATCTAAAGATGATCAAAGATCCAAGGATGAAAATACAATAGCAAAAGGTCTTATTTATAAAGAACTAGTAGCCTAAGGTTTACAGAAATGAGTAAATGACAGAAAAATTCACTTCCGGACCCACTTGGTGTGTGCTTGGGCTGAGCATTGAAGCATTTTCGTGTAGAGACTTCTCTTGGAGTTAAACGCCAGCTTTTGTGCCAGTTTGGGTGTTTAACTCCCATTCTTGTGCTAGTTCCGGCGTTTAACGCCGGGCAGTTTTGAGCTGATTTGGAACGCCGGTTTGGGCTATCAAATCTCGGGCAAAGTATGGACTATTATATTGCTGGAAAGCCCAGGATGTCTACTTTCCAACGCCGTTGAGAGCGCGCCAATTGGGCTTCTGTAGCTCCAGAAAATCCACTTCGAGTGTAGGGAGGTCAGAATCCAACAGCATCTGCAGTCCTTTTCAGTCTCTGAATCAGATTTTTGCTTAGGTCCCTCAATTTCAGCCAGAAAATACCTGAAATCACAGAAAAACACACAAACTCATAGTAAAGTCCAGAAAAGTGAATTTTAACTAAAAACTAATAAAAATATACTAAAAACTAACTAAAACATACTAAAAACAATGCCAAAAAGCGTACAAATTATCCGCTCATCAAGGTGCTTATTAGTTATTTCTTCACTCTGTGAACTATGTCGGGACCTTCTTCCTTAAGATCCGCAAGCATCTGAAGCTGCAATATTGTCAGAATTAATAATAAACTACATAAATCAAAGTTGACATTGCTGGTGTAAATCAAAGATCACATTAAGGGCATACACAAATAAAGAATCAAATCTCTCATATACACATGTAAATCTTAACATCTACATTGACTTTTTACCCTGTATAAAACACACACTTATGTAAAATGTTTTAAGAACCAGCCTACAACAACATGACCTGATTCATGGAAAGCTTGCTCATCACCAGGTTGAAAAAATAGATATATTATTAGAAAAACTCTAACAATAAATGGAAAGGGTTGAGTTAAGAGTTCCAATTTTTATAAAGTCCAGCATTTTCAATCTATTGTAGCGACAAGATATATGATTTATATATTTAACTGAACAACACATATAACTTGGAGTAGAATGCTATTCTCCACACAATCTATCCATCACTTCTTATTTCTTATAGTAAAACAAATGAACTAACTCTATTAAATGACACAAAATAGCAAAAGACTAACAGAATTTATTCAAGAAAATAACACATCTAAAGGTATATTACAAACAATAAAACTCTTCCTTTCTATTTTTAAAACCATTATATCAGTATATTTAGAATGTTGAAGACATCTTTCATAGTACAAAGAACTTCATAACTTGCAATTGAAATGTACTTTCTCACAAATAATAGGAATCAACAACAATGAACAATGAACAACAATAAACAAATAATTAAAAAACAGAAGCAGAAACACAACAAAATAAAATTACTAGCATTCAGCAACAGTGAACAATGAATAACAATCAGCAATAATGAACAAATAATGAACAACAATGAACAACACTCAGCAACAATGAACAAATAGATTGAACAGAATTTGAATACAAATAAATCACAAAATCAACTCAAAACAAGCAAAAATAAATGAAATCCAGCAGCTCAGAATCACATAATCAGAATTATTAATAAATTAAATCACAAAATCAACTCAAAACAAACAACTCAAATTAACAAAATCAGTAAACAAGCACAGTGTATTATTAACAAAATTTCAAAACAAGCAAAATAAGTGCAGAAAACCAAAAATCAATTCAGAATCATATAATCACAAAATCAGAATCATAGAATCAGAGAATCACAGAATTTGAACTAAGCAAAACAAGCAAATTTGAACCCAACAACTCAGAAGCACAGAATCAGAGTTATTAACAAGAAATTAACAAAATCCTAAACAAATCCAGCAACTCAAAATCACAGAAATTATAATTAACAAAATCAAACCCTAACTATTTCATAATTACAAACTCAATATGTCTAATTGCTTCAGATACATAGAAGGAGAGAAAATCAAACCTGAAGTTAAGTGGATAGAAAGGAGGAAGAGCACTAGAAGAGGGCCAACCGGTGGCTGCTGTGTTGTGGGTGGCTAGGCCAGAAACGCAGCAGTACTGCTATGGGTCGCCACAAATGGTGCTGTGGGTGGCCAGATCGGTCCTGTTGGTGGCGCTGGGGTGCCACTGGATGGTGCTGGCCTGCTGGGTGGTGTAGTGTCTACGATCGCGAAGGTGGTGCTGGCTGGGGCTGGGTGGTGCTATCCGCGAGGAGGGGTTGGGAAGAAAGTTCCGGTGGCGCTGGGAGGAAAGCTTCGACAGTGCTACGAGGTGGTGGGAGGAAGGGGTTCGCCGGCTGGGGAGGTGCTGCAAGAATATGGGTTCGCCGCCGGCCCTGGGTTTCTTCGAGTGAGACTGAGAGTGAGTGCAGAGAGTGAAACTGAGAGAGTGAGAGTAGAGAGCGGCTAGGTTTGCGTTTGGGGGGGGGGAGGGGTTAGGTGAGGTCACGTTAATTGGGGGTGGGGGAGTTTAGTTCTTAGGGTTTGGTTTAATACCAGTTCGGTTTGGTTTGGTTAGGGTTTTCATTGTTAAAACCGAATACCGAATCGAACCGCAATAAAAATAGCAAAATATATTTTTTTCGGTTTTTTTGGTTTTCGGTTTATTCGGTTTTTTATTTTTTCGGTTCGGTTAGTCAGTTTAGTTCGGTCCGGATCGATTTTGAACACCCCTACTAATAATGGTTCCTAAAACAAAACACATGTGGTGATGAGGAAGAACATGGAAGAGATAATTTATTTTTGACTCATAAGGAATGAAGTAAAAATAGACTAAAGAAGAGAATAGAATACATCCATATAGAGTAAATACCCAACCCGGTCCCTGTCCATATCAAATTAGGACAACGCGATCCCTCACCAAAAAATTAACACACGCCGGTCCCTGTCTATGCATAAAATAACTCATCGCGCCCCCTCCCATGTATCTCCATCTATAGACAAGGACCGGCGTGGGTTACTTTTTTGTGAAGAATCGCGTTGTCCTAATTTAAAATGGATAGGAACGGGGTTGGGTGTTTACTTAAAAAAATATTAAAATTAGTAGTGTCAAAAAATATTACAAATTTAATATTATAAAAAAGTTATATAAAGACTAATTGACTAATTTTTAAAATTTTACTACAGTTGATATTTTAGAAATTATTTTTAGTAAGTATAGAAATAAAAGTGGTGTTTTGTCTAATATTGTTATTTGACAATGGAATACGCAAGGGATGTTAGTTATGTTACTACAGCTTCGTCAAAGATTCGTCTAAGCATGGACACATATAGTGTTCAACACGTATTCTGTGTTTTAGTTATGACTTATGATCCACCTTATATATTAGACTTGTTCCACCTACAGCAATATCCAAATTTTTTTTAATAAAAGGCCAATTTTCAACAAAAATATCCAAATTTTTTCTTATAGAAAAAAATTAAGCCATGATATTCTTTCATTTTTAAATTAATTCTTATTCAATTTATTAAAATTAATATATTAGAAAAAATTCACCTAAATATATTAATTTTTCAATAAATTCAAAAAGTTAAAAGATTTTAATAATATAGATATAGAACTTATTTTATACAATTATATTACCTTAACACAAAAAATTAATCACCATATAAAAATAAGTTTAATATTCATAAAAGAATACTTTTTTTATTATGAAAAAATTATTTTTTTATTATTGACAAATTTATTATTCTCTTATATCAGATTTTGTTTTCTTTGGAAAGTATAGAACCTAACTTTGCTTCGTGGCTGCTGGCCGGTGGAAAAATAAAGAAGTTAATAGGAAATTTCGAATATAACTAGTTCATTACTAAGGGTATAATAGATATTTTACCAATTCTTTTTATTAAAATATTTTCACATAGCCAACGTGAAACATCTTATGACCAAGGTAATATTCACTAATTTTATTGTGTATTATCAATTTTTTTTACTTTTGTGTCATTCTTTTCCGTCAATCTTCTCTTATCTTTTATATCTTTAACACTTATGTTGCATTATTTGTATTTATTACACAATGTTTCAATATAACAAATGATTCAATATTTTAATATATATTTTTTTTATGTTATATCAATTATGAAGTGTGAACACTTTTACTGATTTACTGTATCGGATGAATATCGAGAAGTATCATATTTAAAATATATTCAACATATAGAAGTGTCATATTTTTTAACTAATTATATCTTAATAAAAAATAAAAAATTTGTAATATTTTTTGACATTACTAATTTTAATATTTTTTTTGAGTAAACACCCAACCCGGTCCCTATCCATTTTAAATTAGGACAACGCGATCCCTCACCAAAAAAGTAACCCACGCCGGTCCCTGTCTATAGACGGGGATACATGAGAGGGGGCGCGATGAGTTATTTTATACATAGACAGGGACCTGCATGGGTTACTTTTTTGGTGAGGGATCGCGTTGTCCTAATTTGATATGGACAGGGACCGGGTTAGGTGTTTACTCCATCCATATATTCTAATTTAACCACTTTGTGCAATGTGGCCTATATCTAGTCTCCACCACAACTAGAGTTAAATTTTCACTATCTTTATTAAAAATTACAAACATCAATTCTCTATGATTCTTCTTAATCCTATTAGGAATTCTATCTAGGACAAATGAAGCTTGTTTTGGGATACGGAAATTGTAAAACAATATTCCACCGGCAAGTGCACTGGATCGTAATCAAGTAATAATTCACCAAGAGTGAAGTCGATCCCATGAAGATTAATAGATTTAAGCAACTTTATCAATTAGTTATTCTAGTTAAACAAGCCAATTAAAGAGAATTGATGATTTAGCAATAAAGCAAATGATTTAAACGTAAATAGCAAGAAATTAAACGACTAAAATAAAAGTGGGAATGTAAAGAGCTGCAAATTTAAAGTGCAGAAAGTAAATTGAAGTAATTAAAGCCAAGGGAAGTAAATAACTGAAATGATAAAGGGACGAGGGAAGTGAGCATCAATAGTAAATAGATAATCAGGAAGTGGAAAGGTAAGAATATGGAAGATCATTGGGGTACAAAGATGTTGTATTCTCTTGATCAAATTAGTTCTCATCTCATCTTCAATCATGCAACTCATTGATCTCTTAGCAAATCATGAGTGATTGAATTCCAATCCCTTGTCAATTCAATCTCTCTTAAGTTGATCAATTGCCAATTTCTTGATCTAATTGCTCATGAGAAGAGATGAAGATTTGTCCCTGATTTAAAGCCACACAATCTCATAAATCCAAGACAATTGAATCTTTGAATTAAAAATGAAGATCTTTCTAGCAAATCAAATAAGAGATGAAGAGAAGAAGAGAATAAAATTCACTATTGATCCATCAAAGTACAACAGAGCTCCTTCCCCCCAATGAAAGGAAAGTTCGCTACACATAGCTCAGAAAAAGTACAGGAGATGAAAGTATAAAGTTTAGAAGAGAAGAGTCCGAAAAAGTTCCCCTAAAATGTGACTCCCTAGGGTTTATATATTACTCCTAACTATGAAATGTAAATTAAAATTCTACTTTAATTGCAAATTAAACTACATTTCTAACTAACTAGAACTAGGCCTAGCTTGTTGAGTGAGGGCATGTTGAGTGGCGCACCACGCCTTCGAGCATGCCAGTGCTTGCATTCTGAACTTGTTACTTGACATGCCGCTCCATAATACACGACCAATGGCACACCAGTGTAAAAGGGTTGGCATGCCACTTAGACCGGCACGTCCTTTTTCACGCCTACTCTGGAACCCTTTCGTGTGCTTTCCTGTAAGACTGGTGATGAGCGGATATTTTATACGCTTTTTGGGGGTAATTTCATATAGATTTTAGCATGTTTTAATTAGTTTTTAATAGAATTTTATTAGTTTTTAAGCAAAAATCATATTTCTGTACTTTACTATGAGTTTTTGTGTTTTTCTGTGATTTCAGGTATTTTCTGGCTGAAATTGAGGGAGCTGAGCAAAAATTTGATTTAGGCTGAAAAAGGACTGCTGATGCTATTGGATTCTGACCTCCCTACACTCGGAATGAATTTTTTGGAGCTATAGGAGTCCAATTGGCGCGATCTCAATTGGGTTAGAAAGTAGACATCTAGGGCTTTCCAGTAATATATAATAGTCCATACTTTGCGCGAAGATAGATGACGTAAACTGGCGCTCAACGCCAGTTCCATGTTGGAGTCTGGCGTCCAGCGCCAGAAACAGGTTACAAGTTGGAGTTCAATGCCAAAAACACGTTACAACGTGGCGTTCAACTCCAGAAACAGCCCAGGCACGTGAGAAGCTTAAGTCTCAGCCCCAACACACACCAAGTGGGCCCCAGAAGTGGATTTCTGCACCAATTATCTTAGTTTACTCATTTTCTGTAAACCTAGGTTACTAGATTAGTATTTAAACAACTTTTAGAGACTTATTTTGCATCTCATGACATTTTTTAGATCTGAATTTTATACTCTTTGATGGCATGAGTCTCTAAACTCCATTATTGGGGGTGAGGAGCTCTGCAGCGTCTCGATGAATTAATGCAATTATTTCTGTTTCTCATTCAAATATGCTTGTTCCCATCTAAGATGTTCATTCGCGCTTCACTATGAAGGATGTGATGATCCGTGACATTCATCACCTTCCTCACCCCATGAACGTGTGCCTGACAACCACCTCTATTCTACATCAGATTGAATGAGTATCTCTTAGATTCCTTAATCAGAATCTTCGTGGTATAAGCTGGAATTGATGGCGGCATTCATGAGAATTCGGAAAGTCTAAACCCTGTCTATGGTATTTCGAGTAGGATTCTGGGATTGGATGACTGTGACGAGCTTCAAACTCGCGAGTGTTGGGCGTGATGACAAACGCAAAAGAATCAATGGATTCTATTCCGACATGATCGAGAACCAACAGTTGATTAGCCGTGCTGTGACAGAGCATTTAGACCGTTTTCACTGAGAGGATGGGAAGTAGCCATTGACAACGGTGACCCCCTACATATAGCTTGACATGAAAGGAGCCTTGCAAATTCTGAAAGTAAGAAAGTAGTTTGTTGCAGAGATTCAGAGGATAAAGCATCTCCAAAACTCCAACATATTCTCCATTATTAAGTAACAATTATTTATTTTATGCTCTTTTATTTTTTGTAATTCAAACTGATAATTATAATTGATATCCTGACTAAGAATAATAAAATAACCATAGCTTGCTTCAAGCCAACAATCTCCGTGGGATTCGACCCTTACTCACGGAAGGTATTACTTGGACGACCCAGTGCACTTGCTGGTTAGTTGTGCGAAGTTGTAAGAAATCTTAATTTTGATATTGGCATTACAATTTCATGCACCAAGTTTTTGGCGCCGTTGCCGGGGATTGTTTGAGTTTGAACAACTAAAGGTTTATTTTATTGCTTAGATTAGGAATATAGTATTGATGCTATAGAGTCATTAAATTTGAGTCTTTTAATTTCTCTTCAAAAATTTTTCGAAAATATTACTTGTCCTTATTAATTTTTTATTTTTCGTGAATTAGTGTCTTGTTCTAAGTTTGGTGTCAATTGCATATTTTATATTTTCCTTTTAAATTTTTGAATTAGTGTTCTTTGTTTTTCCTTGATCTTCAAATTGTTCTTGTCAATTTTTCTTGTTTGATCTTTGGTTTGTCTTGTTCTGTGTCTTTTCTTGTTTTTCTTGTACTTTTTCAAAACATTAGTTTAAAAAAAATTATTTTTATCTATAAAAATAATACATCTTTAAAACATGTTACATTTATAGCTCAGTTGGCTAGAGCGTTGGCTTATGTTCTTGGCAATTGGGTATCTTCTTTTTAAACTTTTTCAAAAATAATTTTTCTTTGATTAATTCGTGTTCCAAACTTTAAGTTTGGTGTTTTCTTGTTAATCTTTTTATAATTTTCGAAAATTTTATTGAAGTTTTCTAAAAATTTTAAGTTTGGTGTTCTTTCTTTTATTCTTGTTGTTCTTGTGAATCTTCAAAGTGTTCTTGAGTCTTCTTTATGTTTTGATCTTAAAATTTTTTACTTTGGTGTTCCTTGGTGTTTTTCCTCCAAAATTTTTGAAAACAAGGAGCATTAGATCTAAAAATTTTAAGTCTTGTGTCTTTTGTGTGTTTTTCTCTTTCATCATAAAATTCAAAATTTAAAAAAAAAAAATCTTTTCTAACTATTTTTAAGCTACTTTTTCAAAATTTTTTTATAAAAATTCAGATTTCAATTTCAAAATTTTTCAAATCTTATCCTTTTAAGATTTTTTAAAAAAATAAAAAAATATAATAATAATATTTTATTATCTTTTTCAAAAATATCTTAACCACTTTCTCTCTCCTCAATTTTTTCGAAAATCTTCACAAAATATTTTCAAATTTTTTTATTTTTATTTTTATTTCATTTTTATTTTATTTTATTTTATTTTATTTTATTATTTCGAAAATAAATTTTTTATATATAATAAAATAAATAATATTTACATCCATATCATCTCCCTTGCTCCATCATGGAACTAAGTAGAAATGAATAGTCTAGAAGGACTCTGGGGTCATATGCTAACCCCACTACTGCTTCATATGGGAGTAGTATCTGTATACCCTCCATCGGAGTCAGTAGTTTTGAGTTGAATCCTCAGCTCATCATCATGGTGCAGCAAAGTTGCCAGTATTCCGGTCTTCCACAGGAAGAATCTACAGAGTTTCTGGCACAATTTTTACAAATTACTGACACAGTACATGATAAGGAAGTAGATCAGGATGTATATAGATTATTACTGTTTCCATTTGCTGTAAAGGGCCAAGCTAAGAGGTGGTTAAATAACCAACCTAAGGACAGTATATGGACATGGAAACAGCTGTCAGAAAAATTCCTGAATCACTATTTTCCTCCAAAACGGATGACACAGCTAAGGCTAAGCATCCAAGGCTTCAAACAAGGAGATAATGAATCCCTTTATGATGCCTGGGAGAGATACAGAGAGATGCTAAGAAAATACCCATCAGAAATATTTTCAGAGTGGGTGCAGTTAGGCATTTTCTACTATGGACTTACAGAAAGAGCTCCGATTTCTCTAGACCACTCAGCTGGTGGATCTATACACATGAGAAAGACAATAGAAGAAGCTCAAGAGCTCATTGATACAGTTGCCAAAAATCAGCATCTGTACCTAAGCAGTGGATCTTTCATCAACGAAGAGGCTAAAACAGTAACTGCTGAACTCAGTCCTGCAGATCAAGCTGCTGAATTCAATCAACAATTAGATTTTCTAACAAAACAATTAGCCGAATTCAAAGAGATATTACAAGAAACAAGAATGGCTAATATGAATATGGAAGTGCAATTGAAGCAAACAGAACAGCAATTATCAAAACAAATAACAGAAGAATGCCAAGCAGTTCAATTAAGAAGTGGAAAAACATTAAATACCACACTTCAAGACAGCAGGAAGCCAAGAAATGAGCAAACTACCCAAAATCCCTCTGAGGACAGTAAGAGCCCAAACCATGCTCAGTCCTGGCGTTCAACGCCAGAAACAAGCAATGATTTGGCGTTAAACGCCCAAAGGGAGCACAGTTTTGGCGTTCAGACGCCAGAAACAAGTAAGGAGTTGGCATCTAACGCCACTCCAGCTTCCACCCCTGGCATTCAAATGCCAGTGGGAGATCAGACACATACAAGTGCTGATAATAATCCATCTAAAAAGGCTTCTCAACCCACATCTGTAGGCAATAAATCTGCAGCAACTAAGGTTGAGGAATACAAAGCCAAAATGCCTTATCCTCAGAAACTCCGCCAAGCGGAACAGGATAAGAAATTTGCCTGCTTTACAGACTATCTCAGGACTCTTGAAATAAAAATTCCGTTTGCAGAGGCAATTGAGCAAATACCCTCTTATGCTAAGTTCATGAAAGAGATCTTAAGTCATAAGAAGGATTGGAGGGAAACTGAAAAAGTTTACCTCACTGAAGAATGCAGTGTAGTCATTCTGAAAAGTTTACCTAAGAAGCTTAAAGATCCGGGAAGCTTTATGATACCATACACATTAGAAGGTACTTGTACCAAGCAAGCTCTATGTGATCTTGGGGGCAAGTATTAACCTAATACCTGCAGCTACTATCAAAAATCTTGGGTTGACTGATGAAGTTAAACCAACCCGGATATGTCTCCAACTTGCTGATGGCTCCATTAAATACCCATCAGGCGTGATTGAAGACATGATTGTCAAGGTTGGGCCATTTGCCTTTCCCACTGACTTTGTGGTGCTGGAAATGGAGGAGCATAAGAGTGCAACTCTCATTCTGGGAAGACCTTTCCTAGCAACTGGCTGAACCCTCATTGATGTTCAAAAAGGGGAAGTAACCCTGAGAGTCAATGAAGATGAGTTCAAGTTGAATGTTGTCAAAGCCATGCAGTATCCAGACACCCAAAATGACTGCATGAGCGTTGATATTATTGACTCTCTGGTAAAAGAAGTCAATATGGCTGAGAGTCTCAAATCAGAGCTGGAGGATATCTTTAAAGATGTTCAGCCTGATCTGGAGGAATCAGAGAGAATAATAGAACCTCTGAAAATCCCCCAGGAAGAGGAGAAACCTCCTAAACCCGAGCTCAAACCATTACCATCATCCCTGAAATATGCATTTCTGGGAGAAGGTGATACCTTTCCTGTAATCATAAGCTCTACCTTAGAGCCACAGGAAGAGGAAGCACTAATTCAAGTGCTAAAGACACACAAGACAGCTCTTGGGTGGTCCATCAGTGATCTTAAGGGCATTAGCCAAGCCAGATGCATGCACAAGATTTTATTGGAGGGTGACACTAAGCCAGTGGTTCAACCATAAAGGCGGCTGAATCCAGCCATGAAGGAGGTGGTGCAAAAAGAGGTCACTAAATTACTAGAGGCTAAGATTATTTATCCCATTTCTGATAGCCCCTGGGTAAGCCCTATCCAAGTCGTCCCTAAGAAAGGCGGCATGACAGTGGTCCATAATGAAAAAAATAAACTGGTTCCTACAAGAACAGTTACAGGGTGGCGTATGTGTATTGATTACAGAAGGCTCAATACAGCTACCAGAAAGGATCATTTTCCTTTACCATTTCATAGACCATATGCTAGAAAGACTAGCAGGTCATGAATACTACTGCTTCCTGGATGGATATTCAGGTTATAATCAAATTGCAGTAGATCCCCAAGATCAAGAGAAAACAGCATTCACATATCCATCTAGAGTATTTGCATACAGAAGGATGCCATTTGGTCTGTGCAATGCACTTGTAACCTTTCAAAGGTGCATGCTCTCAATTTTCTCTGATATGGTGGAAAAATTTTTGGAAGTCTTCATGGATGACTTCTCAATATTTGGAGACTCATTCAGCTCCTGTCTTGACCATCTAGCACTTGTTCTAAAGAGGTGCCAAGAGACTAACCTGGTTTTAAACTGGGAGAAATGTCACTTTATGGTGACTAAAGGAATTGTCCTTGGACACAAAATTTTGAACAAGGGAATAGAAGTGGAACAAGCTAAGGTAGAGGTAATTGAAAAATTACCACCACCAGCCAATGTTAAGGCAATCAGAAGCTTTCTGGGGCATGCAGGATTCTATAGGAGGTTTATAAAGGATTTTTCAAAAATTGCCAAACCTCTAAGTAATCTGCTAGCTGCTGACATGCCATTTATCTTTGATCAGGAGTGTCTGCAGGCATTTGAGACTCTGAAAGCTAAGCTGGTCACAGCACCAGTCATCTCTGCACTAGACTGGACATTATTTGAATTAATGTGTGATGCCAGTGACCATGCCATTGGTGCAGTGTTGGGACAAAGGCATGACAAGCTTCTGCACGTCATTTACTATGCTAGTCGTATTTTAAATGACGCACAGAAGAATTACACAACCACAGAAAAAGAGTTGCTTGCAGTGGTTTACGCCATTGACAAGTTTAGATCCTATTTAGTAGGATCAAAAGTGATTGTGTACACTGATCATGCTGCTCTTAAATATCTACTCACAAAGCAGGATTCAAAACCCAGACTCATTAGATGGGTGTTGCTTCTGCAAGAGTTTGATATAGAAATAAGAGACAGAAAAGGGACAGAGAACCAAGTAGTAGATCACCTATCCCGAATAGAACCAGTAGAAGGGGCGTCCCTCCCGCTTACTGAGATCTCTGAAATCTTTCCAGATGAGCAACTCTTTGCCATCCAGGAAGTTCCATGGTTTGCAGACATTGCAAACTACAAGGCAGTGAGGTTCATACCCAAAAAGTACAGTAGGCAGCAATCAAAGAAATTGATCACAGATGCAAAGTACTATCTTTTGGATGAACCATATCTCTTCAAGAGATGTGCAGACGGATAATCCGTAGATGTGTGCCTAAAGAAGAAGCACAGAAGATCCTCTGGCACTGCCAAGGATCACAGTATGGAGGACATTTTGGAACTGAGCGAACAGCCACAAGAGTCCTCCAATGCGGCTTCTACTGGCCCACTCTCTATAAAGATTCCCGAGTGTTTGTACTTAATTATGACAGTTGCCAAAGATCTGGCAATCTGCCTCATAGTTATGCCATGCCTCAACAAGGGATCTTGGAGATTGAGTTGTTTGATGTATGGGGTATTGACTTCATGGGGCCTTTCCCACCATCATACTCAAACACTTGTATTCTGGTAGGAGTGGATTATGTATCCAAATGGGTGGAAGCTATTGCAACACCCACTAATGACACTAAGACAGTGCTCAAATTCCTCCAAAAACACATCTTCAGCAGATTTGGTACCCCTAGAGTATTAATCAGTGATGGGGGACTCATTTTTGCAATAAACAGCTTTACTCTGCTTTGGTTCGATACGGAGTTAGCCACAGGGTGGCCACTCCATATCATCCACAGACAAATGGGCAAGCTGAAGTCTCTAATAGAGAACTTAAAAGAATCCTGGAACGGACTGTGATTAACCGTAGAAGGGATTGGGCAAGGAGCTTGGATGATGCTCTGTGGGCATACAGAACAGCATTCAAGACCCCTATAGGGAACTCTCCATACCAGCTTGTGTATGGAAAGGCATGTCACTTGCCAGTGGAACTGGAACATAAGGCCTATTGGGCAACAAGATTCCTGAACCTTGATGCCAAGTTAGCTGGAGAAAAATGATTGCTCCAGTTAAATGAGCTAGAGGAATTTAGACTCAATGCTTTCGAGAATGCAAAAATTTACAAAGAGAAAGCAAAAAGATGGCATGATAAGAAATTTTCATCCAGAGTCTTTGAGCTAGGGCAGAAAGTTCTGCTATTTAATTCTAGGCTCAAATTATTCTCCGAGAAATTGAAGTCCCGGTGGAGAGGACCATATGTGATTACAAGTGTGTCACCATATGGATACATAGAGCTCAAGGATAATGATTCTAACAAAAAGTTCATTGTTAATGGACACAGAATTAAACATTATCTTGACAGCAATTTTGAGCAAGAATGCTCAAAACTGAGACTTAACTAAAGCTCAGTAATAGTCCAGCTAAAGACATTAAAGAAGCGCTTGCTGGGAGGCAACCCAGCCATTTACAAAGCTTATTTGTTAATTAAATTGATTTTCACAGGTATATGTCAAGTATCTTCAAGGTAAAATAGCAACTGCTTAAGTCCACAGAGTTACAGAAGGATTCAGAGGATAAAACTGCAAAAAAAGGAAGCTCACTGTTGCGAAAAAGCCAATAAGAGCTGTTTTGGGCGTTGAACGCCCAAAAGAAGCACCTACTGGGCGTTCAACACCAGTAAGGATAGCCATCTGGGCGTTAAACGCCAGAAAGGAGCATCTTCTGGGTGTTGAACGCCAGAAAGAAGCACCTTCTGGGCGTTCAACGCCAGATTTGCAGCGTCCTGGGCGTTCAGAAAAATGCCCAGTGACAAAGGAATTCCTGACGTTCAATGCCAGAAAGAAGCAACAGCTGGGCGTTGAACGCCCAGGAGAAGCTGCACATGGGCGTTTAACGCTAGGATGGTGGGGACGAGGTAAATTCATTTTTTTTTCTTCACATTTTTTTAATTTTCTACATTTCAATTCATGATTTCTTGCATAAACATGTTACAAATTCTCATCCTTTAATTCCAAAAATTTTAATCCTAATTTCTAAAAACTTTTTTTTTCAAAAATATCAAATGTATCTTAATCCATAAACACAGATCTTTTTCCAATCCAATCCAACTCTTTTTCAAATTTTTTTCAAAACTCATCATATCTTTTGAGTTTCGAAATTGCCTCTCCCTCTATTCCTCTCCTTTCCTTTCTTTTGCTTGAGGACAAGCAAACCTCTAAGTTTGGTGTGATTTGCCATGATCACTGAGCTAAAACTCATCAAGATCATGGCACCTAAGGGAACAGGAAGAGCAAGGATGTGACTTGAAGGAACTGAAGCGTCAGAAATTATCTCTTGAAGGATCAAGCACCCCACAAACCAGAGGAACACCCACTTCCCAAAATAAAGGTTGTTGAGTCCTAATCTTTACCTTAACTCTGTGATAACTGTTCTTATTATGAATTTACCTTAGAAGTTATATATTAGTAGTAGTAATTAGTATCTCTATTTTGATTTTATCTCCAATTAAGCTATAATTTATTTTTCTCATCATCATCAAACATGAATAAAATAGTAGATTTTTAGAATAAAGAGGCAATTTTTTTTCGAGTTCTTAATAAGGAAAATTCTAATTATTTATATGTGGTGGCAATACTTTTTGTCTTCTGAATGAATGCCTGAACAGTGCATATTTTTTATATTGAATTTTATGAATGTTAAAATTGTTGGCTCCTAAAAGAATGATGAACAAGAGAAATGTTATTGATGATATGAAAAATCATGAAATTGATTCTTGAAGCAAGAAAAAGCAGTGAAAAACAAGCTGGTGAAAGAAAAAAAATGAAAAGTAAGTATTTTGCGAAAAAAAAGCAAAAGAGGTAGAAAAAGCCAATAGCCCTTTAAACCAAAAGGCAAGGGTGAAAAGGATCCAAGGCTTTGAGCATCAATGGATAGGAGGGCCCAAGGAAATAAATCCAGGCTTAAGCGGCTAAATCAAGCTGTCCCTAACCATGTGCTTGTGGCATGCAGGTCCAAGTGAAAAGCTTGAGACTGAGTGGTTAAAGTCGTGATCCAAGGCAAAAGAGTGTGCTTAAGAACTCTGGACACCTCTAATTAGGGACTTGAGCAAAGCTAAGTCACAATCTGAAAAGGTTCACCCAGTTATGTGTCTGTGGCATTTATGTATCCGGTGGTAATACTGGAAAACAAAGTGCTTAGGGTCACGGTCAAGACTCATAAAGTAGCTGTGTTCAAGAATCAACATACTACACTAAGAGAATCAATAATACTATCTGAATTCTGAGTTCCTATAGATGCCAATCATTCTGAATTTCAAAGGATAAAGTGAGATGCCAAAACTGTTCAGAAACAAAAAGCTACTAGCCCTGCTCATCTAAATTAGAATCTGAGCTTCACTTAAAACTCTGAGATATTATTGCTTCTTAATTCCTTTTTATCCTATTTTATTTATCTAGTTGCTTGGGGACAAGCAACAGTTTAAGTTTGGTGTTGTGATGAGCAGATATTTTATACGCTTTTTGGGGGTAATTTCATATAGATTTTAGCTTGTTTTAATTAGTTTTTAATAGAATTTTATTAGTTTTTAAGCAAAAATCATATTTCTAGACTTTACTATGAGTTTGTGTGTTTTTTTATGATTTTAGGTATTTTCTGGCTGAAATTGAGGGAGCTGAGCAAAAATCTGATTTAGGCTAAAAAAGGACTGCTGATGCTGTTAAATTCTGACCTCCCTACACTCGGAATGGATTTTTTGGAGCTATAGGAGTCCAATTGGCGCGCTCTCAATCGGGTTGGAAATTAAACATCCAGGGCTTTCCAGTAATATATAACAGTCCATACTTTGCGCGAAGATAGACGACGTAAACTGGCGCTCAACGCCAGATCCATGTTGCACTCTGGCGTCCAGCGCCAGAAACAGGTTACAAGTTGGAGTTCAACGCCAAAAACTCGTTACAACCTGGAGTTCAACTCTAGAAATAGCCCAGGCACGTGAGAAGCTTAAGTCTCAGCCCCAGCACACACCAAGTGGGCCCCAGAAGTGGATTTCTGCACCAATTATCTTAGTTTACTCATTTTCTGTAAACCTAGGTTACTAGTTTAGTATTTAAACAACTTTTAGAGACTTATTTTGCATCTCATGACATTTTTTAGATCTGAATTTTATACTCTTTGACGGCATGAGTCTCTAAACTCCATTGTTGGGGGTGAGGAGCTCTGCAGCGTCTCGATGAATTAATGCAATTATTTCTGTTTCTCATTCAAATATGCTTGTTCCTATCTAAGATGTTCATTCGCGCTTCACTATGAAGGATGTGATGATCCGTGACATTCATCACCTTCCTCACCCCATGAACGTGTGCCTGACAACCACCTCCGTTCTACATCAGATTGAATGAGTATATCTTAGATTCCTTAATCAGAATCTTCGTGGTATAAGCTGGAATTGATGGCGGCATTCATGAGAATCCGGAAAGTCTAAACCTTGTCTGTGGTATTCCGAGTAGGATTCTGGAATTGGATGACTGTGACGAGTTTCAAACTCGTGAGTGTTGGGCGTGATGACAAACGCAAAAGAATCAATGGATTCTATTCCGACATAATCGAGAACCAACAGCTGATTAGCCGTGCTGTGACAGAGCATTTGGACCGTTTTCACTAAGAGGATGGGAAGTAGCCATTGACAACGGTGACACCCTACATATAGCTTGCCATGGAAGGAGCCTTGCAAATTCTGAAAGTAAGAAAGCAGTATGTTGCGGAGATTCAGAGGACAAAGCATCTCCAAAACTCCAACATATTCTCCATTATTAAGTAACAATTATTTATTTTATGCTCTTTTATTTTTCGTAATTCAAACTGATAATTATAATTGATATCCTGACTAAGAATAATAAAATAACCATAGCTTGCTTCAAGCCAACAATCCCCGTGGGATTCGACCCTTACTCACGTAAGGTATTACTTGGACGACCCAGTGCACTTGCTGGTTAGTTGTGCGAAGTTGTAAGAAATCTTAATTTTGATATTGGCATTACAATTTCGTGCACCAACTGGCCCAACGTGTCACGCCTGGGACACGTTCTCTGGCACGCCAGTATTGAGAGTTGGCATGCCACTCTAAAGGTTCACGCCTACTGGCATGCTCAAGAATTATAATTGGCGTGCCATGCCCCTCGCATGCCTACTCACACACCTAACATTAGGAACTGCCGTGCCACACTTAAGACACGCTTGCTGGCATGCCCGTTATGATGGCTCTTGGAGAATTCTCTGGAAATTAAGCCTAGCGTGCCACGCCTTCGAGCAGGCCCCGTGGAACGCTGACTTTGCATCACTAGCGTAGGGCACCTTAGCATACACCCTCTGGCACGCCCCTTGAATTGTAAATTTTCTGTTTTGGATGCCTGGCATGCCACACCCACTGGCATGCCCTTGACACGCCCATTGTGATGAGTAGGCATGCCACGCCTTCGAGCACGCCCTGTGGCATGCCCATTCATGTAGTCCAGGTGTGGCACTTCATATTACACCCCACAAGACACGCCTTTGTTGGATAGGGCTGGGAGTGCTTCTAGACTTCTAGCCCCATCCACATTTCATGGTATTTATTTGCATTAATTAAGTGGATTTTATTGACTTTCCCTATATTTATTCACTAAAAGAGCATGGTTTTGTGAATTCTTCTTAAATTGTGTTAAAAAGTGAAAGCATGCTTTTTAGGCACTTAATTGCTAAATTTTATTCACTTTAATCCCATTCGATGTCTTGATGTATTTGTTGAGTGATTTCAGGTTCAATAGGCAAGAATGACTTGGTAGAAGTGGAAGAGAAGCATGCAAAAGGGAGAACACATGGAGAAACAAAGGAGAAGGGGCATTTCAAAGTGTGCGTATACATGGACCTGTGTGCGTACGCACAAGATAAGATTTGGCCAGTGTTCGTACGCACATATCTGTGTGTACGCACAAGTCCTGGCAAGTGAATTCATTAAATGCAAAATGGGGGTAGTGATTTCTGGGCTTCTAGAGCCCAATCCAACTCGTTTCTGAAGCTATTTCAAGAAGGAACAAGGAGGGAGAGCAATTATGTTTAGTTTAGAACATGTTTTAGGTCATTTCCTGAGAGAGAAGCTCTCTCTTTGGTGCACAAAATTGTGATCATCAACAATGGCGCCAATAAACTTGGTAGCGCTCTCAAACGTGAATCACACTTAGTCACAACTCCGCACAACTAACCAGCAAGTGCACTGGGTCGTCCAAGTAATACCTTACGTGAGTAAGGGTCGATCCCACAGAGATTGTTGGTATGAAGCAAGTTATGGTCATCTTGTAAATCTCAGTTAGGCGGATAATAAATGTTATGGAGTTTTCGAATAGTAAAATAAAATAGAAAATAAAGATAGAGTTACTCATGTAATTCAATGGTGGGAATTTCAGATAAGTGTATGGAGATGCTTGTCCCTGTTGGATCGCTGCTTTCCTACTGCCTTCCTTCAATCCTTCTTATTCCTTTCAATGGCAAGCTGTATGTAGGGCATTACTGTTGTCAATGGCTACATCCAATCCTCTCAGTGAAAAAGGTCCAAATGCTCTGTCATAGCACGGCTAATCATCTGTCGGTTCTCGATCATGTTGGAATAGAATCCCTTGATTCTTTTGCGTTTGTCATCACGCCCAACAATCGTGAGTTTGAAGCTCGTCACAATCATTCAATCTCGGAATCCTACTCAGAATACCACAGACAAGATTTGACTTTCTGGATTCCCATGAATGCCGCCATCAATTCTAGCTTATACCACGAAGATTCTGATTAAGGAATCCAAGAGATATGCGCCCGGTCTGAGGTAGAACGGAAGTGGTTGTCAGTCATGCGTTCATAGGTGAGATTGATGATGAGTGTCACGAATCATCACATTCATCATGTTGAAATACAACAAATATCTTAGAACAGGAATAGCTGAATTGAATAGAAAATAGTAGTAATTGCATTAAAACTTGAGGTACAGCAGAGCTCCACACCCTTAATCTATGGTGTGTAGAAACTCCACCGTTGAAAATACATAAGTGATGAAGGTTCAGGCATGGCCGAATGGCCAGCCCCCCATGAATGATCAATAGTCTCCTAAGATGAATAATGGAATAAAACTGAGACCAAAGATGTCTAATACAATAGTAAAACGTCCTATTTATAATAGACTAGCTACTAGGGTTTACAGAAGTAAGTAATTGATGCAGAAATCCACTTCCGGAGCCCACTTGGTGTGTGCTTGGGCTGAGCTTGAGCTTTACACGTGCAGAGGCTTCTTTTGGAGTTGAACGCCAAGTTGTAACGTGTTTTTGGCGTTCAACTCTGGTTCGTGACGTGTTTCTGGCGTTTGACTCCAGAATACATCATGAAACTGGCGTTGAGTGCCAGTTTACGTCATTTAATCACGAATAAAGTATAAACTATTATACATTGCTGGAAAGCTCTGGATGTCTACCTTTTAACACCGTTGAGAGAGCGCCATTTGAAGTTCTGTAGCTCCAGAAAATCCATTTTGAGTGCAGGGAGGTTAGATTCCAACAGCATCAGCAGTCCTTTGTCAGCCTCCTTATCAGAGTTTTGCTCAGGTCCCTCAATTTCAGCTAGAAATTATCTGAAATCACAGAAAAACACACAAACTCATAGTAAAGTCCAAAAATGTGAATTTAGCATAAAAACTAATGAAAACATCCCTAAAAGTAGCTAGATCCTACTAAAAACTACCTAAAAACAATGCCAAAAAGCGTATAAATTATTCGCTCATCACAACACCAAACTTAAATTGTTGCTTGTCCCCAAGCAACTGAAAATCAATTAGGATAAAAAGAAGAGAATGTACTATAGATTCCAAAATATCAATGAATATTAATTCTAATTAGATGAGCGGGACTTGTAGCTTTTTGCTTCTGAATAGTTTTGGCATCTCACTTTCTCCTTTGAAGTTTAGAATGATTGGCATCTATAGGAACTTAGAATTTCAGATAGTGTTATTGATTCTCCTAGTTAGAACACAGCTACTTTTATGAGTCTTGGCCGTGGCCCTAAGCACTTTGTTTTCCAGTATTACCACCGGATACATAAATGCCACAGACACATAACTGGGTGAACCTTTTCAGATTGTGACTCAGCTTTGCTAAAGTCCCCAGTTAGAGGTGTCCAGAGCTCTTAAGCACACTCTTTTTGCTTTGGATCACGACTTTAACCACTCAGTCTCAAGCTTTTCACTTGGACCTGCATGCCACAAGCACATGGTTAGGGAAAGCTTGATTTAGCCGCTTAGGCTTGGATTTTATTTCCTTGGGCCCTCCTATCCATTGATGCTCAAAGCCTTGGATCCTTTTTACCCTTGCCTTTTGGTTTTAAGGGCTATTGGCTTTTTCTGCTTGCTTTTTTTTCGCAAGCTTTTGTTTTTTCACTGCTTTTTCTTGCTTCAAGAATCAATTTTCATGATTTTTCAGATTGTCAATAACATTCTCTTTGTTCATCATTCTTTCAAGAGCCAATAATTTTAACATTCATAAACAACAAGATAAAAAATATGCAGTGTTCAAGCATTCATTCAAAAAACAAAAAGTATTATCACCACATCAATATAATTAAACTAAATTTAAGGATAATTTTAAAATTCATGTACTTATTGTTTTTTTTAATTAGAAACATTTTTCATTTAAGAGAGGTGAAGGATTCATGGAATTATTTATAGCCTTAAGACATAGTTACTAAATACTAATGATCATGTAACAGAGACACAAATATAGATGACATAATAAGCACAAAAACCGAAAAATAGAAAAATAAGAACAAGGAATGAATCCACCTTAGTGATGGTGGCGCTTTCTTCTTGAAGAACCAATGATGTCCTTGAGTTCTTCTATGTCTCTTCCTTGCCTTTATTGCTCATCCCTCATTGCTCTTTGATCTTCTCTAATTTCATGGAGAACGATGGAGTGCTCTTGATGTTCCACCCTTACTTGATGTGTGGAAAACGATCCAACACAAAACTCACCGGCAAGTGTACCGGGTCGCATCAAGTAATAATAACTCACATGAGTGAGGTCGATCCCACAGGGATTGAAGGATTGAGCAATTTTAGTTCAGTGGTTGATTTAGTCAAGCGAATCAAGTATTGGTTGAGTGATTTTGTATCTAACAGTAAGTAAATGACAGAAAATGTAAAGGGGGAGGGAAGAATTGCAGAAATTAAAGAAAACTGAAAGTAAAAGAGCTGAATCTTAAAGAACAAGAAATTAAATGACTGAAACTTAAAGTGCAAGAAATGTAAATTGCAGTAACTTAAAGTGCAAGAAATATAAATTGCAGAAATAAAAAAGGGATTTGAGGACTGGGATGTCAGAATTCAAGCAAGGGAAAGTAAATTGCAACAATTATCAAAGCAAGAGATGATTTGAATTCTATTAAATCTCAAACAGAAGGGGAAATTAAATTGCAGCAGAGGTTCACAGAAGAACCAAAAGGAAAATGGGATCTCAGGACTCCAGAGACTAGATAGCAAAGTCTAGATCTCAATTGCCTTCCCAGATCCAAATTCACAAAGCAATTAACAAGAAATTAAAGAAGAAGCAGTAAAGGAAATGTAATTGAACTTAATTATGCAGAAGAGGAATTAAAGAGATCTTGAATGGAGATTGAGACAGAAATTCCTCAATTCTTCACACCCAAGACTCAAACAAGAAAAGTAAAAATGCTCAAGCAAGAACGAGGAAGAAGAGAGATCAATTCTCCTCCCCAATTCTCTGAAATCTCAGTTCCTAGCTCTTAATGAAGTCTCCTAAGTCAAAAATCAAAAGAAGGTTCAAAAGTCAAAAGTGAAAAAAAAGGTCCTAATTACATCAAACTATCTCCTATTTATACACTTTCTATTCTTGGATTTTGGAATTTGGATGGGCTTTTGATTTGGTGAAGAAAATGAATTTAATTGGATTTTTAATCCAATTTCAGCCCATGAAGAAGTAGCTCCCAGGAGGCTGCCCTGCCCTTGTGGAGGGCAGGGCAGGAATTGGTGCGTGCGGCCCTTGTTGCGTGCGTGTTTGGTGCGTGTGGTGCTGCAGGATGCTGCCCTGCCCTTGTGGAGGGCAGGGCAGAATTTTCTTGGTGCGCCAGATTCTGCCCGCGCGTGTGTGCTTGCTGGCCGAGACTCCCTTGGTGCGCCAATCTTGTGCGCTGGCCGTGCATCACAAAAATGCTGCCCTGCCCTTGTGGAGGGCAGGGCAATGTGCCAAAGATGAGGTCCCAAGTTCGAAACTTGGTGGAGGCACACGCTACTTCTTTTCTTTGGTTTTCTTGGCACCAAAGTCATGCTTAGTTCCTTGCTTCCTCATGGTGCCGTGTTCGATCCTGGGAGATTGAAAGCAAGCTTGTGAGTAGAGCTCCCCCACTCCCCCTTGCTCATGAGTTCGAACCTTGTGGCAAGCATTGGTAAGCTTTTTCCTTGAATTTATTTCTTTGATGAGCCCGATATTGCTCTTGAGGAGGGCAGGGCAGAGTTTTTGCTCCCTTTAGTCCTTGGCATCAAATTGTGCTCTGCCCTTGTTGTGGGCAGGGCAGTGATACTTTTCAAGGTTTGGCTCATAATGTTGCTCTCCTGGAGGGCAGTGTGCCCTTGTGGAGGGCAATGTTTGCTTCCTCCTTTCCATGTGCCACACTTCTTCTTCCCTTGGCCACGCTTTCTTTAAGCCACATTTTTCCTCTTTTGTTCCTTTCTTCATCTACAAGAAACCAAAACAACCACTCAAAGTATCTCTAAACTCATAAGGTTTATAATTCATTAAAAACCACTTAATTCTTGCTTAAACCTCATGATTTAGCATCAATTTAATGGTGGTTGCTTGATTTAAAGAAGTTGTGCATTTTCATTCCAAATTGCTTACTTAAGGTACAAGAAAGTGCATAAAGGCTAATAAAACAAGTGAAGTTAGCTTGAAAAATGGGTATATGATGACCCGTCATCAAATGGAGGGGTTTATATAGTGAGGGGAGAGGGAGTAGGTTTGGCCATTTAGGGTGGGTTTGGGTGTGAAAGAAATTTGAATTTTGAAGGTAGGTGCGGTGTATGGAGAAGAGTGGATGGATGTGAGTGGTGAAGAGGGTGATTGGGAAGAGAGATTGAGGTGATTGGTGAAGGGTTTTGGGGAAGAGTGTTTATTGGAAAGAGAGGATGAATGTTGAGAAGAGGGGAGAATATGGTAGGTGGGGATCCTGTGGGGTCCACAGATCCTGAGATGATCCTGTGGGATCCACAGATCCTGAGGTGTCAAGGATTTACATCCTTGCGCCAATTAGGCATGTAAAATGCCTTTGCATGCAATTCTGGCGTTTAAAGGCCGAAGTGATGCATGTTCTGGGCGTTCAACGCCCATGTGCAGCATGTTTCTGGTATTGAACGCCAGTTCCATGCTTGTTTCTGGCGTTCAGCGCCAGCTTTCCTCAGGGTGCATTCCTGGCATTTGAACGCCAGAGTGTTGCTTGTTTCTAGCGTGCAACGCCAGATCCATGCTCTGTTCTGGTGTTGAACGCCAGCCAGATGCTCCTTACTGGCGTTTGGACGCCAGTAAATCCTTCCTCCAGGGTGTGATTTTTGTTCTGCTATTTTTTTATTCTGTTTTTAATTTTAATATTTTTTTCGTGACTCCACATGATCATGAACCTAATAAAACATAAAAGAACAATAAAAATAAAAATAAAATAAAATAAAATTAGATAAATAAAAATTGGGTTGCCTCCCAATAAGCGCTTCTTTAATGTCAATAGCTTGACAGTGGGCTCTCATGGAGCCTCACAGGTGATCAGGTCAATGTTGTAGACTCCCAACACCAAACTTAGAGTTTGGATGTGGGGATTCAACACCAAACTTAGAGTTTGGCTGTGGCCGCTCAACACCAAACTTAGAGTTTGATTGTGGGGGCTTTGTTTGACTCTGTACTGAGAGAAGCTTTTCATGCTTCCTCTCCATTGTTAAAGAGGAAGATACTTGAGCCATAAACACAAGGTAGTTCCCATTCAATTGAATGACTAATTCTCCTCAGTTAACATCTATCACAGCTCCTGTTGTGGCTAGGAAAGGTCTTCCAAGGATGATGCATTCATCATCCTCCTTCCTAGTGTCTAAGATTATGAAATCAGCAGGGATGTAAAGGCCTTCAACCTTTACCAACACGTCCTCTACCAATCCATAAGCTTGTCTTACTGACTTGTCTACCATTTGTAATAAGAATAAGGCAGGCTGTACCTCAATGATCCCCAGCTTCTCCATTACAGAGAGTGGCATAAGATTTATGCCTGACCCTAGGTCACACAGAGCTTTTTCAAAGGTCATGGTGCCTATGGTACAGGGTATTACGAATTTGCCAGGATCTTGTCTCTTTTGAGGTAAAGTTTGCTGAACCCAGGTATCTAGTTCACTAATGAGCAAGGGAGGTTCACCTTCCCAAGTCTCATTACCAAATAACTTGGCATTCAGTTTCATGATAGCTCCTAGATATTGAGCAACTTACTCTCCATTACATCTTCATCCTCTTCAGAGGAAGAATAGTCTTCAGAGCTCATGAATGGCAGAAGGAGGTTTAATGGAAACTCTATGGTCTCTACATGGGCCTCAGATTCCCGTGGGTCCTCAATAGGGAACTCCTTCTTGCTTGAGAAACGTCCCATGAGGTCTTCCTCATTGGGATTCATGTCCTCTCTTTCCTCTCTAGGTTCGGCCATATTGATTATATCAATGGCCTTGTACTCTCTTTTTGGATTTTCTTCAGTATTGCTTGGGAGAGTACTAGGAGGGGTTTCAGTGATTTTCTTACTCAACTGGTCCACTTGTGCCTCCAGATTTCTGATGGAGGACCTTATTTAATTCATAAAACTTAAAGTGGCCTTAGACAGATCAGAGACTAAATTTGCTAAGTTAGAGGTATTCTGTTCAGAATTCTCTGTCTGTTGCTGAGAAGATGATGGATAAGGCTTGATATTGTTGAGCCTATTTCTTCCACCATTATTAAAGCCTTGTTGAGGCTTTTGTTGATCCTTCCATGAGAAATTTGGATGATTTCTCTATGATGAATTATAGGTGTTTCCATAAGGTTCACCCATATAATTTACCTCTACCATTGCAGGGTTTTCAGGATTATAAGCTTTTTCTTCAGAAGATGCCTCTTTAGTGCTGTTGGATGCATTTTGCCATCCATTTAGACTTTGAGAAATCATGTTGACTTGATGAGTCAACATTTTGTTTTGAGCCAATATGGCATTCAGAGTATCGATTTCAAGAACTCCCTTCCTTTGAGGCGTCCCATTATTCACGGAATTCCTCTCAGAAGTGTACATGAACTAGTTATTTGCAACCATGTCAATAAGTTCTTGAGCTTCTGTAGGCATTTTCTTTAGGTGAATGGATCCACCTGCAGAATGGTCCAGTGATATCTTAGAGAACTCAGACAGATCATAATAGAATATATCTATCATGGTCCATTCTGAAAACATGTCAGAAGGACATCTTTTGGTCATCTGCTTGTATCTTTCCCAAGCTTCATAGAGGGATTCACCATCTTTTTGTTTGAAGGTTTGAACATCCACTCTAAGCTTACTCAGCTTTTGAGGAGGAAAGAACTTAGCCAAGAAGGCCGTGACCAGCTTATCCCAGGAGTCCAGGCTATCTTTAAGTTGAGAGTCCAACCATGCTCTAGCTCTGTCTCTTACAGCAAAAGGGAAAAGCATGAGCCTGTAGACTTCAGGATCTACTCCATTAGTCTTAACAGTCTCACAGATCTGCAAGAACTCAGTTAAGAACTGGTAGGGATCTTCTGATGGAAGTCCATGAAACTTGCAGTTCTGTTTCATTAGAGCAACTAATTGAGGTTTCAGCTCAAAATTGTTTGCTCCAATGGCAGGAATTGAGATGCTTCTTCCATCAAACTTGAAAGTAGGTGTAGTATAATCACCAAGCATCCTTCTTGCATTATTGTTGTTGGGTTCGGCTGCCATCTCCTTTTCTTGTTCGAAAATTTCAGCAAGGTTGTCTCTGGATTGTTGTAATTTAGTTTCTCTTAGTTTCCTCTTCAGAGTCCTTTCAGGTTCTAGATCAGCTTCAACAAGAATGCCTTTTTCCTTGTTCCTGCTCATATGAGAAAGAAGAGAACAGAAAAGGAAGAGGAATTCTCTATGTCACAGTAAAGAGGTTCCTTATTATTAGTAGAAGAAGAAAAGGAATGAAAGTGAAGAAGAATGGAGAATCCAAACACAAGGGTGAGGATAGAGGCAGTGATTTGAGATGAAGAGAAGTGTTAGTGAATAAATAAATAAATAGAAGAAGATGAGAGAGAGAGAATTCAAAAATTAATTTTGAAAAGGAGTTAATGATTTTTGAAAATTAAAGGTGAGATAGAATTAAAATTAAAATTTAAAACAATTAGTTAATTTAAAAAGAATTTTGAAAAAGGGATGAGATATTTTCGAAAATTAGAGAGGGAAAAGTAGTTAGGTGGTTTTGAAAAAGATAAGAAACAAACAAAATGTTAATTAGTTAGTTGAAAAAGATATTAAAATCAAATTTGAAAAGATATGATATAAAAGATAAGATAAGATATATTTAATTTTTAAAATTAAAATTAATTACTTGACTAACAAGAAACCGAAAGATATGATTCTAGAATTTAAAGATTGAACCTTTCTTAACAAGAAAGTAACAAACTTCAAAATTTTGAATCAATAACATTAATTGTTAGTGTAATTTTCAAAAATCATGAAATAATATTAAGAAAAGATTTTTGAAAAATATTTTTAAAATTTTCGAAAATAAACAAAAAATGAAAAAGATTTGATTTTTTTTTTGAAAAAGTTTTGAAAAGATAAGATTTTTAAAATTGAAAATTTGAATTGACTAACAAGAAACAACTTATTTTAAAATTTTTTTTGACTAAGTCAACCCAAAATTTCGAATTTTTGAGAGAAATAAGGAAAATATATATTTTTTTATTTTTGAATTTTTAATGATGAGAGAGAAAAACATAAATATGACCTAAAACCTGAAAATTTTGGATCAAAACACATGATGCATGCAAGAACACTATGAATGTCAAGATGAACACCAAGAACACTTTGAAGATCATGATGAACATCAAGAACATATTTTTGAAAAATTTTTTATGCAAAGAAAACATGCAAGACACCAAACTTAAAAATCTTTAATGCTTGGACACTATGAATGCAAAAATGCATATGAAAAATAATAAAAGACACAAAACAAGAAAACATCGAGATCAAATAAGAAGACTTACCAGGAACAACTTGAAGATCATGAAGAACACTATGAATGCATGAATTTTCGAACAATGCAAAATTTTTTTTAAAACATGCAATTGACACCAAACTTAAAAATTGACACTAAGCTCAAACAAGAAACACAAAATATTTTTGATTTTTATGATTTTATGATTTTTTTGTATTTTATTTTAATTTTTTCAAAAAACATATAGAAAAAAAGAAAATAAGAAATCCAAAATTTTTAATAAGAATTCCGGGAATCTTTCAATATTAGCCTAAAACTCCAATCCAAGGGTTGGGCATGGCTTAATAGCCAGCCAGCTTTAGAAGATATAAATCAGGTATGTAACAACTGATATTCCAATTAATTTGCCTCTATGCTGATGGTTTTGAAGCCTCAATCCAATTGAGTTCGACATGGCTTTATAGCCAGCCAAGCTTCTACATACTTTATGAAACACTAGAATTCATTCTTAAAAATTTTGAATAATTTTTCAAAAACAAAGAAAAAATTTTGAAAAATATTTTTGAAAACTTTTTGAAAAGAAAAATAAAAAGAAAATTACCTAATCTAAGCAACAAGATGAACCGTCAGTTGTCCATACTCGAACAATCCCCGGCAACGGTGCCAAAAACTTGGTGCACGAAATTGTGATCATCAACAATGGCACCAATAAACTTGGTAGCGCTCTCAAACGTGAATCACACTTAGTCACAACTCCGCACAACTAACCAGCAAGTGCACTGGGTCGTCCAAGTAATACCTTACGTGAGTAAGAGTCGATCCCACGGAGATTGTTGGTATGAAGCAAGCTATGGTCATCTTGTAAATCTCAGTTAGGCGGATAATAAATGTTATGGAGTTATCGAATAGTAAAATAAAGCAGAAAATAAAGATAGAGTTACTCATGTAATTCAATGGTGGAAATTTCAGATAACTGTATGGAGATGCTTGTCCCTGTTGGATCACTGCTTTCCTACTGCCTTCCTTCAATCCTTCTTATTCCTTTCCATGGCAAGCTTGACGTGGCAGAAATTGGCGAGTTAAGAATTTATTAATAGGGATACATTGCAAGTACAGTCGTTAACCAACCAAAAATCTGCTTATCAATTTAAAAGGGGTTGTCACAATATTGAAAATTAAAATACTGGGAGTATGAATCCCAGGTCGTCTCCCAACGAGTTGCAGAGAGATGTGCTATTTCATCAATCAGGTGTTTTCAAAAATGGTTGAGTTGATAAACAGAAATTTAAATTAGAGAATTTAATTAATTTCAAATAAAAGCCTTGACTGAGGGTAGATTAGTTGGAAGCCCTATTCTTGTTGAAATACTCTCAAGATTAGTTAATAATTGGAAGTTACTCTGCTTAGTTAACCCTTACTAGGTAAAGGAAAGTCAAGCAAGTTGGAAATCGGTTTCTAGTCATAAGTCCTAACCCTCTCCCTTAGGAAGGACTAGAGTTAATGATTAGAGGGTGATTCAACAATAAACCCAATTATAATTTTTCTCTTGAGTAGTTCAACTCGAGGGTTCCTTTCAATCATCCCCCAATCAAGTCATGGAACTACTCACTCATCATAATTATAAAATTCACAGAATTAATGGTGAAAATAAAAGAAGACATGATAAACAATAATGAAAGGATTAATTGAAAATAAAAATAGTCTATATTAATAACTTGTAAAAATAAGCCAAAGTCAACTCTAGAGGGATTAAAAATATGGAAGAATAAATATAAAAAATAAATAACAAAATAAGATGACTAGTACCGGAAGTAGACTCTTCTCAAAAGCTAAAGCAAAAATCTTCCAATGCTAATTATGAATGCTCCAGTGAGTGAAAAAAACCTAGGGGAGGATTAAATCCAGATCTAAAACTAAAAATTATGCAGAATGAATTCTCTCCCTCATTTCTGCATGTTCCTTGACTCTAGTCTGTAATTCCAGGCCAAAAACTGGGTTGAAATCCGGCCCAGAAACTCTGCCATTGACTTTTGAAATTCTGCAGATCACGCACGTCACTCGGACGCGTCATTCACGCGGATACGTCATTCGGCGTTTTTCTTTTCCATGCGGGCGCGTCATCCAAGCCTCCGCGTCACTTCTGCCTTTCCAATCTGCGCGTTCGCGTCACTCATGCGGCCGCGTCACTGCGAATTCCTTTCTTCCGCGCGGTCGCGTCGCTGATGCGTACGCGTCACTTCTCGCTGGTTATCTCCTCAATTTCTTGTATTCCTTCCATTTTGCAAGCTTCCTTCCCAATCTCTCACTCATTCATGCCCTATAAAGCCTGAAACACTTAACACACAGATTATGGCATCGAATGGAATAAAGGGGGATTAAAATACCTAATAAAAGGGTCTCCAGGAAGTAAGTTTTCAATCATGTAATAATTTTAGGAAGGAAATATAAATGCATGCTAATTATATGAATAAGTGGGTAAAGACCATGATAAAACCACACAATTAAACATATTGTAAACCATAAAATAGTGGTTTATCAACCTCCCCACACTTAAACATTAGCATGTCCTCATGCTTAGTTGAAGGAGATAAAATAAATGAGTAGGAATATGTAAAACTCATGCAATGCAATGCAACCTATACATGTGAATGCAACTATATGATTTTTGCCCACTTGATCAAGAATAAATAAGCTCTTCAAAATAATTACAAATCAAGTTCCACTAATTCAATTCTCATATAGTAAGAACAGATAAAAATACAAGAAGATAGCTCATGAAAGCAGGGAACATAAAATTTTAAGCATTGAACCCTCACTGATGATGTATGTATCTTCTAATCTCTCTAGTGTATAGGGTAATCACTCTATCCTTCTCTAATCATGCTCCCTAAATTTTGTTCTTCTCCTAACCAATCAACAACATTTAAGATACCAATGCAACATCATGAGGTCTTTTCAGGGTTGTAATGGGGCCAAGATAAGGGTAAGGATACATATATGATTAAGTGAGCTTATAAATTGAATTTTTAATTAACTCAAACTCTAACATAACCTATATATTTTGTATAACTATGGAGTTCGTACCTAGCTACCTAGGATTCTCTTTCACATTCCATACTCATGTATCAACTGTTTATTTTAATTCTATCATACATGCATTGACCTTTGAATTCTTAACTCAACATTGGGGCAACTTTGTCCCCTTATTATTATTATTTTTTTTTGAATTTTTTTTAAAATCAACATAGCTTATCAATGCACATAGATTTTTTTTTTTTATAGTTTCACATGAGTAGGTGTCCAAATTCCCATTATATTATCATGACATATCCCCTTAATATCCTTTGTTCTCACAATTTCCCATACTTAATTAGCACACACAATTCTATCTCAAGCTAATCAAATATTCAAATTGGGGTATATAATTGTTTTTCCCTTAAGGCTAGTAATGTGATAGATTATAGAACAAATGGGATTTAAAGGCTCAAAGTGGCTAACAAAGGTAATTGAAAGGGTAGGCTTAATTTAGATAAGTGAGCTAAACAATTAATGGCCTCAATCATATGCAACATATAAATATATTAAACATTAGACATATAAGATGGAACAAAATATAGGTTACAATCATAGAGAAGTAAACACACAAAAATAAAACAAATATGGTTAAATAATGTAACCATGTATAAAGGCTCAATTCTCACAGGTTGTGTGTTCTTTAGCTTTAAAATTCATGATCCAAATACAACTTCAAGCAAATTTAACATAAGAGTTTTAATTAAAATTAGTGAAATTTTGTTCCAAAGATAGAGTTTTAGAAGAAACTTATTATTTTTTCAATCAAGTAGAACATACATGCAACTAATCTATTACTATGTAATTTATCCTATTCTACAAAATAAAGAAAAACTAACTAAATATCCTAATTTATTGGTGTTTAGGGAAGAAAAATTACCTCTAGAAGTCAGGTACTGACTGACCTCCCCACACTTAAGGATTTGCACCATCCTCGGTGCCATTTGTCAGGAACAGTGGTGGGCTCGTGGCAGTGTCTCCACATTCGGGACCATCGTGGCTCCCTGTGCTGGTGAAAGAAGTGAAGTCCGGAGTGCCTGGATCGTCATTGGGTCTGTGATTGCCTGTAAGTAGCTCCTTAAGGTGTTTGAAACGGCGGTGGTTGCGGTGCTCTCGGAGCTTTACTTTCTTTTCTTGTTGGTCCAATCGCTTCAGTATTTGGTGCAGCAGCTGACAAGTAGATGGTGGAGGAGCTGCAGCATCCTCTGTTGACTGGCTGGTAGTGGCAAGTTGTGACCTGAGATATCTCCCGCTAGGGACATACTGATCATCCTGTGGAAGAATGGCTTTGGTGTCTCCAGCTCTGTAGGATACTCCGGCTGCTGAGATAAGATCAGAGACCAAGGTGGAGAAAGGTAGGTTGCCTGCGATCTGCACGTGTTCCATAGCATTCCGGATATGTCTCGGTAAATTAAGAGGCTGGTCTGTGAGGATGCACCATAGTAGAACGGCCATGTCTGCCATGAAGGAGGACTCATGAGTACTCGGGAAGACGTAATGGGACATAATCTGTGCCCATACGTGAGCCTCTAATGTAAGTGCGGAAGCCAAGATTCCCTTAGGATGGGAACGATGGTATCCGAAGATCCATTTGCTACCAGGTTGAGCGATAACTCTGAGAATAGCGTCCCAATCAAAGGTGTACACCTGGCGTTTGATGGCGGCTTTCTGAAAAGCGTCCAATCCTTTTGGAGCAGGGGGGAGATCTAAGGCTTGCTGAATGGCCTCTTCTGTAATGGAGACTTGCTTCTGGCGTAAATAAACTGACTGCAGAGTCGACAGGTGGAAGTTGGAGTAGAACTCAACAACCCAAGAAAGATTAACCTGTCCTGGCTGTCTCTGTAAGAATCCCCAATGTCTTTGTGCAATTTGTGGCTCAACAAATTCAGCAATACGAGGCAGAAGGATAAGAAGGTGCTCATTGTTGTAATTTCAAGCTACCAGAATAGGAAACATCTGCTCACAATAGCGATTTGGAAATCGTGCAGTGTCCTTTGCTGGAAAGGCTCTCTCCTTTTCATCAACCTTGATAATCCTTTTAATTCTTTTTGTTGAGGGCTTGACTGCAGTTGAAGAAGGCTCTGCCACTAATGCTCTCTTCGTTCCTTTCCTTGCGGTGGGTTTAGGGGAAGCTTTATCTTTGCCTTTCTTGGTGGCAATTCTGAAAAAAGGGAAGAGAAAGTAAGTTAAATCCAAAGAGATAAAGCAAGGAAGGGGATTGAGTGAGTGATAATCAGTGCACGGTAAAGATAAATGAAAAAAACACATGGTCATGACAATGTAACAACCCCGATTTTTGAGTATGCGGATCTTTTCTACAGGCACGAATTTCTCCGGAAGATCAGTAAAGGGAACACCTCTGCTGTATCATCAAGCATCTCAATCCTCATTGTCATTATGACATCTTTAAGCCAAAACCTCTTTTGAGGCAAGCTCGACAACGCGGCCACGGAGAACCTAGTTTTTGAACCGTATCGGTTAGGAGTTTTGATTCTAGTTTTCGTGAATAGGCTCAGTTTGACGAACCGGACTCGATTCATGAGAGAAGAAAGATAATAGTATAATATTATCATTATATTAGTATTAGAAGTTACTTGAAAGATATTATAAGGTTACCTGGTCAGTTTTAGTTAAAAATAGGAAATTGGTTTAACCAGGTTTACGGTTTACTGGTGTAGCTTAGCACCAGCACTCTCTGATGACTTTAGCAATGCTAAGGGCTCATCATACATGTTTTATTCTCATAATAAATATGTTACTAGTGTCATTTATGCTAGTAGCTCAGAAAATAATTTTTAGAGATATTTTTACAAGTGTTCCGATACACCTAATTTTAGTTGTTATACACCTGAGATATTTTAATATTATTTTAATCCACCTCCAAGCCAACCAATCAAAACTCACCTTACACCCCCAAGACCTCCAAGGCTGTCTCATTTCATCATTTTGGCCGAAAATAACAAGAGAGAAAAGAGAGAAACCTTCATGAACACTTAATCTTCAAAGCTTGATTTCTTCTGAACTAAAACTCAAATCAAAACTCCGATTTCACCAAAATGATCCTCTCTTCTTTCTCTACATAACCATATAACATAACAAGGCTGGAAATAAGGTGAGATGGCTGTCTCCCTCCCTCTTCAATTCGGTTTTCAAGGAAAACCATGTAAACATAGGTTTTCTTGATGTTTTTCCTTAGGAATCATGCTTAACTTGACTTGAGGGCCAAGAAACGTGATTTTCCTGCAAGTATAAGGTGAGATATCTCTTCCTAATATACTGAGTGAGATTTGGTCAGTTGAGAGTTTTTGGATTTAAAGTTGTTCTTGATGTGATTTAGGAGGAAAAAGTGCTTAAGGACCACCTGAAGTTTGATTGAATTAGGAGTAGCAAAACCAGGTAGGGTGTCACGAAATTAATCTTGATTATTTGTGTTTGAGATGTGTGAATGTTGTATTATTTGGTTGTGCTAAAAATTGGTTGCATATATGATTGATTCTTGGAGAAAATTTGGTGAAATTCTGATGAAATTTGATGAAATTTAAGCTTTAAAGTTCATGTTCTTGGGCAGCTGGGAAAAACGAAACCCTAAGCTTAAATTGAGGTTCAATTTGTGTTGAAATCATGTAGAAAAGATGGGGTTTTAGTGGCTGCTAATTTATTATGAATTATAGTAAAAATCGGTTGCTGAAAAGACTGAAAAACGGGTAAAAATAGAGAAAGAATCTGAAGAATTTATGAAGAACATGAAGAACACTTTGAGTGTGATGAAGAACAATGAAGAATAGGCCTTAGATCATAAAAAGGGCAAGGAAGTAAAATTTTTGGTGTTTTAGGGGTTGTCTGGTAATTTCTGAAAGTTAGGGTGGTAAAAGTAGAAATATTAAAAGTTACGGGTGGTAAAAAGTGAATTTTAAAGGTTAAAGGTTAAAGTAAAGTTAATTTTCGAAAATATATTAATAAAATATATAATAAAATATTAAATAATAATATTTAATTAAAAATAATATTTTAATAAAAATAATAAAATAATGTAGAAAAGGCAGTTTTCTGTAAAAGCTTTAGAAAGACAACTTTAAGTGCAGAATCTCATAATTACCTTCATAAAACACTTAGGGAGTGGTAATAACATGTTAGTGAGGCAAAGATAAAGAAAAGATAAAATGTTAAAGAAAAGATAAAAATCGAAGAAAAAGTCTGTAATGTTTTAATGACAGAAAAACAGATAGAATTAGTGAACGAACTAGGGCAATGATGAGCGGATAATTTATACGCTTTTTGGCATTGTTTTTAGGTAGTTTTTAGTAAGTTCAAGCTACTTTTAGGGATGTTTTCATTAGTTTTTATGTTAAATTCACATTTTTGGACTTTACTATGAGTTTGTGTGTTTTTCTATGATTTCAGGTAAATTCTGACTGAAATTGAGGGATTTGAGCAAAACTCTGAAAAAGGCTGACAAAAGGACTGCTGATGCTGTTGGAATCTGACCTCCCTGCACTCGAAATGGATTTTCTGGAGCTACAGAACTCCAATTGGCGCGCTCTCAACGGCGTTGGAAAGTAGACATCCAGGGCTTTCCAACAATATATAATAGTCCATACTTTATTCGGAAATTGACGACGTAACTTGGCGTTGAACGCCAAGTTCATGCTGCTGTCTGGAGTTAAATGCCAGAAAAACGTCATGATCTGGAGTTGAACGCCCAAAACACGTCATAACTCGGAGTTCAACTCCAAGAGAAGCCTCAGCTCGTGGATTGAACAAGCTCAGCCCAAACATACACCAAGTGGGCCCCGGAAGTGGATTTATGCATCAATTACTTACTCATGTAAACCCTAGGAGCTAGTTTATTATAAATAGAACATTTAACTATTGTATTAGATATCTTTGATCATTCGGTCTTGTGACCACATGGGGGCTGGCCATTCGGCCATGCCTGAACCTTTTACTTATGTATTTTCAACGGTGGAGTTTCTGCACGCCATAGATTAAGGGTGTGGAGCTCTGCTGTACCTCAAGTATTAATGCAATTCTATTTCCTTTTATTCAAATCTCTCTTATTCTTATTCCAAGATATTCATTCGTACCCAAGAACATGATGAAGGTGATGATTATGTGACGCTTATCACCATTCTCACCTATGAACGCGTGTGATTGACAACCACTTCCGTTCTACATGCAACAGAGCTTGAATGTGTATCTCTTAGATTCCCCAACAGAATCTTCGTGGTATAAGCTAGATAGATGGCGGCATTCATGAGGATCCGGAAAGTCTCACCTTGTCTGTGGTATTCCGAGTAGGATCCTGGGAGTCCGGAAAGTCTAACCTTGTCTGTGGTATTCCGAGTAGGATTCCGGTAATGAATGACTGTGACGTGCTTCAGACTTGCAAGTGCTGGGCGTGATGACAAACGCAAAAGAATCAAGGGATTCTATTCCAGTAGGCGCGGGAACCAACCAGTGATTAGCCGTGCTGTGACAGAGTGCGTGAGCGTAGTTTTCACTGCGAGGATGGGATGTAGCCTTCGGCCAGGTGATGCCTCCAGACGATTAGCCATGCGAGTGACAGCCGCAGAGGACCAATTTCCCGAGAGGATTGAAAGTAGCCATCGTCGAACGGTGAACCCCTATACACAGCTTGCCATGGAAAGGAGTAAGAAGGATTGAGTTGAAGCAGTAGGAGAGCAGGCGTTCTTGAGCCATACAGTATCTCCATTCGCTTATCTGAAATTCCCACCAATGAATCTGCATAAGTATTCTATCCCTTTTATTATTTCTTCTTATTATAAATTTTCGAAACCATAAACAAATTTAATCTGCCTGACTGAGATTTACAAGGTGACCATAGCTTGCTTCATACCAACAATCTCTGTGGGATCGACCCTTACTCGCGTAAGGTTTATTACTTGGACGACCCAGTACACTTGCTGGTTAGTTGAACGGAGTTGTGAAAACAACCGATGCCATAATAAGGATTTCATACAAAAACAAAAGAACATGGATCACGATTTCGTCCACCAGGCAACATAGTTAGTCCTTGAGTTGTGACTAGGGTTAAGTATTATACGAAAAGTTAAACTGTTTCAGTATAGACTTAATGAACCTATACTTGGGACAGGCTAACTATTCATACCGAAATTTACATAAGCTTTAAATACATATGTTAAGCAGAGAAACTAGAGCAGAGTAAAGAAACACAGAGAACAGAGTAACCAGAGCAGAATAGAGGGATACAGAGAAAAGAGTAATCTGAGCAAAGTAAAAAGACATAGAGAAGAGAGTAATGTGACAAAGAAAAATGGTTTGAGTTAAGATGTTGTAAAAGTAAAAGCTGTAGAGTTTGTATAGCATGATTGAACAGAGAAAGAAAGAGGTACATCATAAGAATGTGAAAGTAATGATGAATAATGAGAATGTTAATGAATGATGATAATGAGAATGATTATGTAAGAATCTGCTGTAGAGAGGCAGTCAGATAGATGGTGGTACGACCACTGAGAACGCTTTCCTGGGATACCTTGCTATAATGCTTTGCTGTAAGACAGAGGTTGCTTACAGAGGTATCAAGATGAATGTGCTCCTGTAAGACAGAGGTTGCTTACAGTGAGTATGTTGTTGCTCCTGTAAGACAGAGGTTGCTTACAGTGAGTCTGTTGGGCGTATATCGGCTAATAAGTTTCGCCCTGCAAGACAAAGGTTGCTTGCAGTGGATACCCTGCAAGACAAAGGTTGCTTGCAGTGGATATTGCCAACAGGAAAGCCTTATCCAGACAGAGGTTGCTGGGTAACGTCGGGAGCGGGTATGTAACCGACAGATGAGCTCATTACCTGCACTAGGGCTAGACATGCATCATACTTGGTTGTGCATTTTCTCTATTATGATTGTTTCATGAATGTATGCTTTCTTTGTTTGTATTCTATTCTTTGTGTTTGTGTCTGTGTTTTACTTTCTTGTATTCTTCTATTTGTGATCTTTTTCTATTTTCTCTATTTTCTCTATTTATCTGTCTTCTGTTTACTACTTCTCTATATTCTGATATTAGTCTGCTAAACAACACAAAATTAATGAACGTAACTAATAACCCCGGCCCTACTAAGAACTCCCTAGTTCTTACCCCTTCTCTCTCCCTTCCCCCTCTAAATGGAAGCATGAGTACCCTTCCGTAGTTCGCTGATGACCGTTCGTAAAGAGAATTCCGCTCTAGGTAGTCTTCTGAGTCTAGGGTGAATCTCTTTATCTATGTATATGTATATACTGTGAGACCAGCCAACGTCTGCACCCCGTTCGTATGCGCACTTTAACCTGAATCCTGTGTACGAGACTCCCGTTGTGTGGCTACTTGATGAGGTACCAGAGGGACGTCCCATGGCAATGTCTGATCGTGCAGAGGAATAGCAGATGATGTCCTACCTTTGGTGACGTTCACTTGACTTGAGTTTTGAAGACTTAGAACGTACTTTCCCTCGCTTTAGTAGTTTAGAGGGACTAGGCGAGTATAGAGTCTAGGCTAGCCTGGGTGCCAGCTTAGGGACTTCTTGAACAGGTCAGGACCTGGGATGTTGTATATATATATATTATTTAGCTATATCTAGGGGTGTTCTAACTAAAAGTCTATACTCTAATAAAGGCTGGATCACTGAATCTTGTTAGCTGCTTGTGATGTATTTATGTGTGGTTGTTTATAACTATTTTATCTGTTATTATTTGTGAATTGATTATAAATGATTATGTTTATTAATCCAAATGTTTTCAAAAAAATAAACCTCGCAAATTAACTACGCTTTTAACAATGAATCAAGCTCATATGATAAATAATAGATAATAACTAGGAAGACAAATTGGTAGCGCTCAGTTTCCAGTGTGTCCTAGGCGTACTGAAAATTAGGTCGTTACAGACAACATGTGAAAAGATCAAGAAAGGGAATAGAACAAGTGCATGATAGGGTAAGTAGATGCAAGATGATTATTGGCATGCCGGCAAAGGCATGAGTAGCATAGATCAAGCATCACTTCGTAACAAACTATCACGTTTGTATTGGCAATTAAATTCAATTAATAAAATAGTAAAGGGAATTTGTGAAAAGCATGCATTGAATAGTAGAATAGGATAATGTAGAAAAGTGCATAATGCCACATGGGCTTTTTCACAAACACAGAGCATGCATGGTAAATAATCCAATGAAAATAATAAATTGAACATGCAAGCAACCCCCCTTTAAAAATATAATTGCCAAACAATTATGAAACAATCCACAATGACCAAATAAATTTCCAACACCAATAAAAAGGAAAGAAAAAGAAAACATATGCAATGAAAGTAAAAAAAAAGAGAAAGGAAGAAGAAAACATAAATAAAGAAGAAGAATAGAAAAGTAAGGAGGGAAAAAGAAAAGAAAAACCTTGATAATGGTGGGAAGAGAGAGAGAAAGTAGAAATTGAGAATAAGGGAAGAAGGAAGAAAGGGGGAAGAAAGAAAGGGAGGGGAAAAGAAAAAGTAGGATTGGGGGAAGAGAAAGATAAGATATGTGGCAAATTAGGATAAGCTGTGCGGCGCAAGCGACGCGGACGCGTGAGTGACGCGTTCGCGCGAATGCGCATTAAGTGAATCGCAATTACAGGTCGAACCAAAACAAAATACTTTTTCTTGATAATTTTGATCCATTGGACAGAGATCCAATTTTTAATTTTTTTTATTCCTTTGAATCTTTTAACCTTTCGGGTTGTATCAAAATACCACTGTGTCGGTATACCTTATCCATTTTGCCAGGAAAATGGATATCCCCAGAAAATATTTGTAATTTAATCTTTTTTTTTTCTTCTCCATTCGCACCAATCCGCCTACTCGACTTTTTATATTAAAAGTGACTGGTGTATTTGTTTCTATTGCTCTAGGTTTACATACAACTACATTGATCTTAGTAAAAGGTGCTTTGGAAAAAGAATCGAAAGTGATCAATATATCTCTCGAAACAAACGAAAAGGAAACGAAAGACGAAACATAAATCATGGATCAACTAAGCCCTCTCGGGGACCTTCTCGGTAAAACAAATCAAACTGTTTATTAGAAAAATGATTTGAATTGTTTAAAAAACTCTTTCTCTCTATCTGGTTTACTTGTAAGTTTTACTGGGTATGCTTTATATACTGCTTTTGGGCAACCCTCTCAACACATCTGAGATCGCTAAATGTTCGGGATTCCTCTATTCAATCCTTTTCCTTCTGCTTGTTGCTGGTTTACTTTTGGACATGCTTCGTTTACTCTTCTCTTCTTTTTCAGGCACATTTATGCATGTGCATTTTCTTTTATATTAGCCTGCTTAGCTCAGAGGTTAGAGCATCGCATTTGTAATGCGATGGTCATCGGCTTAAATGGGAAATATTCCCTATACCCAAAATTCTGAGTTTCATGTTACTCACTTCCAGAGACACGTCTAATCCCCCGCTCTTCGGGGATGTCCTCAGTGCCGAGGAACCTGTACTAGGGTGTATGTGCGACTCGTTCAGATAATAGACTAAGACAAAACAAATAAGTTTTGAATTCTGATTCTATTAATTGAATATTCATAAATACGGGGTTAAATTAAATGCAATCAAAGTATAAATAAATATATGATTTGGTAAAAAAATAGAAAAGATTACTTGAGAGCTGTAAAAAAAATAGGAAAAAGATTCATTATTTAAAAGATGTAGATTTTTTCTAAAATTTTCTAAAGATAAAGATTCAAACTCCATATTTTCATCTTTTTTTTCTTTCTTTTTTTATTTTTAGTTTCTAGAATATTTCTATTTCTTCTTTCTATTCTAAAATAGAATATTTATTCAGTTCTATTTCCACATTTTTTCCATTGTATATATATTATATACTATATAATAATATATAATATAATTAAGAATATAAAAATTCTTAATGTTGGCTAGGTAAGCGTCTTGTAGTAAGAGGAGTAGTTATAAACCCTGTAGATCATCCCCATGGGGTGGGTAGGAACAAGGTTCAAGTCTACCGGTCTGAAGGATGAGAACCGACTATGTATGTAGCACCTACATCGAGAATTTTATAGAGAAATATCGAAGTAGTTCCAACAGTTCAATAAATATTCTTTCTTTTTTTTTCTTCATTTTTTTCCTCAATTATTTCGACTGAATAAATCTTTTTTAGTTTTAGTGGATCTTACGAAGCCCGGTCATCCAGGACATGATCAAGTCTGATCATAGAAAAGAATCTCTTCAAGTGAACCGGCCTATCCTCTGTAGGGGGCTTGCACGGTTGTTGTAATATAAGAAAAATAGTTGGAGAATATTAAGCACAGTAGAAATCAAAATAGGGAAAATGAGATTCTAGGATTTCTCAATGAAAAATTAAAGGAATAATCTAAATTATCGTAATTTGTATCTAAGAAGAATCAATTCTCAATTGACACAATGAATAGCCAATATGCTTTTATCTCATGCCTTTCTTCGTTCATGGTTCGATATTCTGGTGTCCTAGAGGAACCACACGTGTAAACCAAAAACCTATTAATAGATAAGAACACATTCCAACTAATTCCCAAAAGATATAAATTTAGAAATTTTACCATTCGACTATATCCGCATTTTTTAATCGTATTTGATACGTAATATATCAATTTTAGATATATATGGGTTATATGGGATTTTTATTTGACAAATAAGATAGTAGCCGTTGTCGTTTTCCCAAAACTTTTTGTAAACCTCTTTGAGATAAATAACTAATGCACAAACAAAGATTGAATGTGCCCCTTAACTCTCTGTTCGAATTTCTATTTTTGCCAAATGTTGGGTGACGCGATCGCGTGGGTCACGCGATCGCCTGAGTGGCCATTAGAAGGATATGACGCGGACGCATGAGCTATGCGTCCGCGTGGGAAGAATTGGTGCGTTCAGCACCGATCCATCACCACTCTAGCACAACCATCGGTCGTGCACCCATTTTACGTCGAATTCCAGGGTACGCGGCCGCGTGAGTGACGCGTACGCGTGGGGGGCTAATTTTTGCACTTGACGCAGACGCGTCAGCGCGCGGTCGCGTGTGATGATTTATGCCAAAGGCACGCCTCCAGCCACGCTCTCGCGTGACTCTCTGTTCACTTTCTTATATTCTCGGATCCACCTGCGACGCGGACGCGTCAATGGTGCGGTCGCGTCGCGTGAAGAATTTTTTTTATGCAAATGCAGTATGCAGATGAGGTGCAAGATAGAGGCAGTAGTATGGAGAAGAGTTATAGATGAGGGAAGAGAAGGAGAAGAAAAGGAACGATCATACCGTGGTGGGTTGTCTCCCACCTAGCACTTTGCTTTAACGTCCTTAAGTTGGATACTTCAGTAGCTCAGTTTTCAGTTGCGAGTGGATCCTCCAGGAGGAAGATCTCTAACTCCTTGTTTTTCATCGCCTTCTCACCATGGTAGAGCTTCAAACGATGTCCATTAACCTTGATAAGTTCAGAGCTTGAAGGGTGACTTAGATGGAAAACTCCGTACGGTTCAGCCTTCTCGACTCTATATGGACCTTCCCACCTTGATCGCAGTTTGCCTGGCATGAGCCTCAATCTAGAGTTGTAAAGAAGGACCAAATCCCCAGGTTGGAACTCTTTTCTCTTGATGTGTTAATCATGTACAGCCTTCATTTTCTCCTTGTACAGTCTTGAGTTCTCATAAGCTTCTAGGCGAAGGCTCTCCAATTCTTGCTGTTGCAACTTCCTTTCAGCTCTGGCTTTCTCAAATCCCATGTTGCATTCCTTTAGTGCCCAAAAAGCTTTGTGCTCCACCTCAACTGGAAGGTGACAAGCCTTTCCATAAACTAAGCGGAAAGGACTCATCCCAATGGGTGTCTTGTAAGCTGTTCTATATGCCCAGAGTGCATCTTGTAGTCTGGTGCTCCAATCTCTTCTATGAGGTTTGACTATCTTCTATAAAATGTGCTTGATCTCTCTGTTAGACACCTCGGCTTGTCCATTAGTCTGAAGATGGTAGGCTTTTGCTATTTTATGAATGATCCCATGCTTCTTCAGTAATCCTGTTAGTCTTTTATTACAAAAATGGGTGCATTGATCGCTCACGATTGCTCGTGGTGATCCAAAGCGACAAATAATGTGGTTTCTAACAAAGGAAACAACAGTGTTAGCATCATCAGTACGGGTAGGAATTGCTTCCACCCATTTAGAAACATAGTCTACAGCTAGCAATATATAGAGGTGGCCATTAGAATTTGGAAATAGACCTATGAAGTCAATGCCCCAAACATCAAAAATTTCACAGAAAAGCATAGTTTGTTGAGGCATTTCATCCCTCTGGGATATATTACCAAACCTTTGGCATGGGGGACAAGATTTACAAAATTCAGTAGCGTCTTTAAAAAGGGTGGGCCACCAGAATCCACAGTCTAAGATTTTTCTAGCTGTTCTTTGAGGGCCAAAATGTCCTCCACTCTCAGATGAGTGACAGGCCTCTAAAATGGACTGGAATTCTGATTGAGGCACACACCTTCTAATTACCTGGTCAGCGCCACATCTCCATAAATATGGGTCATCCCATATATAATATTTAGACTCACTTTTCAACTTGTCTCTTTGGTGCTTAGTAAAGTGTGGAGGAAAAGTGCGGCTAACTAGATAATTAGCTACAGGTGCATACCAAGGGGTTACCTCAGATACTGCTTGTAGGTTATCAAATGGAAAATTATCAGCTATAGAAGTGGAGTCATCCTTAATGTGTTCAAGGTGACTCAAGTGGTCTGCCAGTAGATTCTAGTTACCACTCCTGTCCTTTATTTCTAAATCAAATTCTTGTAGTAGCAGTATCCAACGTATAAGCCTTGGTTTGGATTCCTTTTTAGCTAATAGATACTTTAGAGCTGTGTGGTCTAAATACACTACTACCTTAGTACCAAGTAAATAGGCTCGGACTTTATCCAGAGCAAAAACAATAGCAAGAAGCTCTTTTTTAGTAGTAGTGTAGTTAGACTGAGCAGCGTCTAAAGTTTTAGACGCATAAGCAATAACAAAAGGGTCTTTACCTTCACGCTGAGCCAGTGCCACTCCTACTGCATGGTTGGAAGCATCACACATGATTTCGAATGGCTGGCTCTAGTCTGGTCTTCTCACAATTGGAGCTTGAGTCAGGGCGGTTTTCAGTTTATCAAATGCTTGTTTGCAATCCTCACTGAACTCGAATTCAATATCCTTCTGCAGTAGCCTGGATAGGGGAAGTGCCATCTTGCTAAAGTCCTTAATGAATCTTCGGTAGAAACCTGCATGTCCAAGGAACGAACGGACTTCCCTCACAGAAGAGGGGTAAGGCAAACTAGAAATAACATCCACCTTTGCTGGATCTACAGAAATGCTAGTATTAGATACAACATGTCCCAGTACGGTTCCTTATTTAACCATAAGATGACATTTTTCAAAATTCAATACAAGGTTTGTACTGACACATCTATCTAATACTCTAGATAAACTATACAAGCAAAGGTTAAAAGAATCACCATAAACGCTAAAATCATCCATAAAAACCTCCATACAGTCCCCAGTAAGATCAGAGAAAAGACTCATCATGCACCTTTGGAAAGTAGCCGGTGCATTGCATAGGTCAAAGGGCATTCTCTTGTAAGCATAAGTCCCAAAGGGACAGGTAAAAGGTAGTCTTTTCCTGATCCTCAGGAGCTATATGAATCTGGAAATAGCCTGTGTAACCATCTAAAAAGCAATAATGTGATTTACCTGACAGGCGATCCAGCATTTGATCAATGAATGGAAGAGGGTAGTGATTCTTACGAGTAGATTGGTTGAGACGCCTGTAATCAATGCAGACCCTCCAGGTGTTCTGTACTTTGGTTGCTATGAGCTCTCCATGCTCATTCTTCACTGTAGTGACTCCAGACTTCTTGGGCACCACTTGTACTGGGCTCACCCATTCACTGTCTGCTAAAATAGTGGGGTTCAATCTTCTAAAATAGTGGGGTTCAATCTTCTTTGGGGTTGACGAATAGGTCTTGCTCCTTCTTCTAAAAATATCTTGTGCTCACAAACTTGAGGGTTGATGCCTACTATGTCTGCTAAACTCCACCCAATTGCTTTCTTGTGCTTCCTCAGCACACTAAGTAACTGCTCTTCCTGCAGAGAAGTGAGGTCCCGTGCAATGATAACTGGAAATTTTTGCTTGTCCTCGAGGTAAGCATATTTGAGGTGTGGAGGGAGGGGTTTCAATTCTAACTTCTGTTCATGGTCTGGCTCTGGATTATCTGGAACTGGTGGCAGTGGTAGAGTACTTGCATTGTCCTCGAAATTCCCCACACTTGGACCTTGTCCTATGGACTTATCTTCAAACTCTTCCTGGTGAAATTCAGCTACGGTTTCATCTATGATGTCACACTGGAAGATAGAATGGTCTTCTGGAGGGTGTTTCATAACTCCATTCAGATTGAAGCTTACTACTCGGTCGTCTATTTCAAAAGAGTATGTGCCTGCGAAAGCATCTAATTTGAACTTCGAGGTCTTCAAGAAAGGTCTTCCGAGTAGGATAGACGATGGCTTCTCTGAGACATTTTGGGGCATCTCCAGGATGTAAAAATCAATGGGGAAAGTGAGACCTTTAATGCCCACCAATACATCTTCAGCAACTCCAGCCACTGTAATAATACTTTTATCTGCTAACACAAAACGAGCTGCCGACCTTTTTAAGGGAGGGAGCTTCAAAACATCATATATAGATAAAGGCATTATACTAACACATGCTCCTAAATCACACATGCAGTCAGAAAATATCACACCTCCAATGGTACAGTTAACCATGCATGGACCTGGATCACTACATTTTTCAGGTATATTTTTCATTAAAGCAGATATAGAACTTCCTAAAGAAATAGTTTCTAATTCATTAATTTTGTCTTTGTGTATGCACAAATCTTTTAGAAACTTTGCATATTTAGGTACCTGTTGAATGACATCAAAAAGGGGAACAGTTACCTCAACCTTTTTGAAGATTTCTACCATTTTGGGATCAGGTTCCAACTGCTTCCTGGGCTTCCTTGCAAGTTGTGGAAATGGAATAGGAACGGCGTCCTCTATAGTGTCTGCGCTCTTTGGTACTTCTTTCTGTGATTTGGCGTCTTCATCTTCAGCCATGTCCTGTATGCTCTTTTCTTCTTCAACATCTTCTATTTCCACTACCTCTTCAGCTGAGGTGTGTTCAGGTAGATTTGGCTCTTCCTGAATCCTCTTTTGCAGTGTGGTTCCGGACCTTAGGGTGATGGCATTAATACCACCCTTTGGGTTGGGTAATGGTTGAGAGGGGAGTCTACTAGAGCTTGAGGACTGGTTGTTGGAGTTGTTCATTGATCCAATCTGTGAGACAAGGGCTTACAAAGTAGAATTCAAACCATTTAGAGTAGAAGTAAGGTTGTTTTCCATGGCCTATTGTCTCCGATCAATATATTGTAGTAACTCATCATTAGGAGATTGATGAGCGGATAATTTATACGCTTTTTGGCATTGTTTTTAGTATGTTTTTAGTATGTTTTAATTAGTTTTTATTATATTTTTATTAGTTTTTAGTTAAAATTCAATTTTCTGGACTTTACTATGAATTTGTGTGTTTTTCTGTGATTTCAGGTATTTTCTGGCTGAAATTGAGGGTCCTGAGCAAAAATCTGATTTAGAGGCTGAAAAGGACTGCAGATGCTGTTGGATTCTGACCTCCCTGCACTCGAAGTGGATTTTCTGGAGCTACAGAAGCCCAATTGTGCACTCTCAACGGCGTTGGAAAGTAGACATCCTGAGCTTTCCAGCAATGTATAATAGTCCATACTTTGCCCGAGATTTGATGGCCCAAACCGGCGTTGCAAATCAGCTTCAGAATTCCCAGCGTTTAACGCTGGAACTGGCATAAAAATTGGAGTTAAACGCCCAAACTGGCATAAAAGCTGGCGTTAAACTCCAGAAAAAGTATTTACACATGAAAGCTTCAATGCTCAGCCCAAGCACACACTAAGTGGACCCAGAAGTGGATTTTTTTACGTCATTTACTCATTTCTGTATACCCTAGGTTACTAGTTCACTATTAATAGGATCTTTTGACATTGTATCTGGACCTTATGACACTTTACACGTTTCTCATTGTATCTTCTACGGCATGAGTCTCTAAACCTCATGGTTGGGGGTGAGGAGCTCTGCTGTGTCTTGATGGATTAATGCAATTACTACTGTTTTTCATTCAATCATGCTTGCTTCCATTCTAAGATATCACTTGTTCCTAAACCTGATGAATGTGATGATCCGTGACACTCATCATCATTCTCAACTATGAACGTGTGCCTGAAAACCACCTCCGTTCTACCTTAGATTGAGTAGATATCTCTTGGATTCCTTAATCAGAATCTTCGTGGTATAAGCTAGAATTGATGGCGGCATTCAAGAGAATCCGGAAGGTCTAAACCTTGTCTGTGGTATTCTAAGTAGGATTCAAGGATTGAATGACTGTGACGAGCTTTAAACTCCTGAGGGCTAGGCGTTAGTGACAGACGCAAAAGAATCACTGTATTCTATTCCAACCCGATTGAGAACCGACAGATGATTAGCCGTGTTGTGACAGAGCGCGTTGAACATTTTCACTGAGAGGATGGGAGGTAGCCATTGACAACGGTGAAACCCTACATACAGCTTGCCATGGAAGGAGCCTTGCGTGTTTGAAGAAGAAGACAGTAGGAAAGCAGAGGTTCAGAAGATAGAGCATCTCCAAAACCTTAACCTATTCTTCATTACTGCAAAACAAGTACTTATTTCATGTTCTTTTGCTTTTCACAATCAATCCTGATAATTTTTGATATCCTGACTAAGAGTTACAAGATAACCATAGCTTGCTTCAAGCCGACAATCTCCGTGGGATCGACCCTTACTCACGTAAGGTATTACTTGGACGACCCAGTGCACTTGCTGGTTAGTTGTACGGGATTGCGAAAGTGTCATTGCAATTTCGTGCACCAAGTTTTTGGCGCCGTTGCCTGGGATTGTTCGAGTTTGGACAACTGACGGTCTATCTTGTTGCTTAGATTAAGACTGTTTTATTTTTGTTGGTTTAGAGTCTTTTATTTGAGTGTAGTTTCATATTTTAAGTTTGGTGTCAATTGCATGCTTTTGTTTTTCTTTTAATTTTCGAATTTGCATGTCCTTAGTCCCTTTTTGATCTTTAAAAATTCTAAGTTTGGTGTCTTCTTTGTGTTTTCCTTTAGGTTTTCGAAAATTTGTGTTGATTGTCTTTAAAATTCTAAGTTTGGTGTCATTTTGTTGTTTTTCTCTCTCCTCATTTCAAAAAAAAAATCAAATCTTTTTCAAAACAAATTTTCAATCATATCTTTTTAATTGCTAATTCCAAAATCTTTTTAATTTAGTCTTCAATTTGCTTTGATTTTATTCTATTTTGGTTTTCAAATTTTTTTTCTATTTTCCATTGATTTTATTTTATATTTTCGGCTAAAAAAAAACTACTTGCAATCCATATCATTTCCCTTTCTCTATCATGGACCTAAGTGGAATTGAGCAGTCGAGAAGGACTTTGGGGTCATATGCTAACCCCATTACAGCTGCATATGGGAGTAGCATCTGTATACCTCCCATCAAAGCAAGCAGCTTTGAGCTAAACCCTCAACTCATTATCATGGTGCAGCAAAATTGCCAGTATTCCGGTCTTCTATAGGAAGAACCTACTGAGTTTCTGGCACAATTCTTACAACTTGCTGACACAGTACGTGATAAAGAGGTGGATCAGGATGTCTACAGATTATTACTGTTTCCATTTGCTGTAAAAGATCAAGCTAAGAGGTGGTTGAATAACCAACCTACAGCAAGCATAAAGACATGGAAACAGTTATTAGACAAATTCCTGAATCAATTTTATCCTCCAAAAAGGATGACACAGCTAAGGCTGGACATCCAAGGCTTTAAACAAGAGGATAATGAATCCCTTTATAATGCCTGGGAGAGGTATAGAGGTATGCTAAGAAAATGCCCCTCTGAAATGTTTTCAGAGTGGGTACAGTTAGACATCTTTTACTATGGGCTTACAGAAAAAGCTCAGATGTCTCTAGACCACTCAGCTGGTGGATCTATACATATGAGGAAGACGATTGAGGAGGCTCAAGAGCTTATAGATACTGTTGCTAGAAATCAACATTTGTACTCTAGCAATGAGTTCTCTACAAAAGAAGAAGTTATGGCAGTAGCCACTGATCCTAATCCTCAAGAACAGATGGTTGAGCTTAATCAGCAATTACACCTGATGACAAAACAATTAGCATAATTTAAAGAGATGCTCCAAGAAACTAAAATTGCTAACAAGAACATAGAATCACAGTTGAATCAGGCAAAACAGCAGCTATCTAAACAGATAACAGAAGAATGCCAAGCAGTTCAACTGAGGAGTGGGAAGACATTGAATAACACTGCTCAAAGTAGCAAAAAGCCAATAAAGGAACAATTGACAGAGGATAGCCAAACCACTATCCAAAATCCCTCTGAGGACAGTAAGAGCCCAGAGAGGAATACTCTTGGCGTTCAAACGCCAGAAAAGGGGGGAAAGCTGGTGTTAAACGCCCATTCCTTGCCCAGTTCTGGCGTTCAAACGCCAGAAAAAGGGGAAAAGTTGGCGTTAAATGCCCATTTTCCACCCAACCCTGGCGTTCAAACGCCAATGGGGAATCAGACACCTGAGAGTGCTGATAGTAACCCCTCTAAAAAGGCTTCTCCAACCACTTCTGTAAGGAATAAACCTGCAGCAACTAAGGTTGAAGAATATAAAGCCAAGATGCCTTATCCTCAGAAACTCCGCCAAGCAGAGCAGGATAAGCAATTTGCCCGCTTTGCAGACTACCTAAGGACTCTTGAAATAAAGATTCCATTTGCAGAGGCACTTGAGTAAATACCTTCTTATGCTAAGTTCATGAAAGAGATCTTAAGTCATAAGAAGGATTGGAGAGAAACTGAAAAAGTATTTCTCACTGAAGAATGCAGTGCAGTCATTCTGAAAAGCTTACCATAAAAGCTTCAAGATCCAGGAAGCTTTATGATACCATGCACATTAGAAGGTGCTTGCACCAAGACAGCCTTGTGTGATCTTGGAGCAAGCATCAATCTAATACCTGCATCCACTATCAGAAAGCTTGGGTTGACTGAAGAAGTCAAACCAACCCGGATATGCCTCCAACTTGCTGATGGCTCCATTAAATATCCATCAGGCATAATTGAGGACATGATTGTCAAGGTTGGGCCATTTGCCTTTCCAAATGACTTTGTAGTGCTGGAAATGGAGGAGCACAAGAGTGCAACTCTCATTCTAGGAAGACCTTTCCTAGCAACTGGACGAACTCTCATTGATGTACAAAAAGGGAAAGTAACCCTGAGAGTCAATGAGGATGAGTTCAAGTTGAATGCTGTCAAAGCTATGCAGCATCCAGACACACCAAATGACTGCATGGGCACTGACATTATTGACTCTTTAGTGGAAGAGGTCAATATGACTGAAAGTCTAGAATCAGAGCTTGAGGACATCTTCAAGGATGCTCAGCCTGATCAGGAAGAACCAGAGGAAACAAAAGAATTTTTGAAAATTCCTCAAGAGGAGGATAAGCCTCCCAAACCTGAACTCAAACCACTACCACCATCCCTGAAGTATGCATTTCTGGGAGAGGGTGATACTTTTCCAGTGATTATAAGCTCTGCTTTAAATCCACAGGAAAAGGAAGCACTGATTCAAGTGCTAAGGACACACAAGATAGCTCTTAGGTGGTCCATAAGTGATCTTAAGGGCATTAGCCCAGCAAGATGCATGCACAAGATCCTATTGGAGGATAATGCCAAACCAGTGGTCCAACCACAAAGGCGGCTAAATCCAGCCATGAAGGAGGTGGTGCAGAAAGAGGTCACTAAATTACTAGAGGCTGAGATTATTTATCCTATTTCTGATAGCCCCTGGGTGAGCCCTGTCCAAGTTGTCCCCAAGAAGGGAGGCATGACAGTAGTTCATAATGAAAAAAATGAACTGGTTCCTACAAGAACAGTCACAGGGTGGCGTATGTGTATTGACTACAGAAGGCTCAATATAGCCACCAGAAAGGATCATTTTCCTTTACCATTCATAGACCAAATGCTAGAAAGACTAGCTGGTCATGATTATTACTGCTTTTTGGATGGCTATTCAGGCTACAATCAAATTGCAGTAGATCCTCAAGACTAAGAGAAAATAGCATTCACTTGCCCTTCTGGCGTGTTTCCCTACAGGAGGATGCCTTTTGGTCTGTGTAATGCTCCTGCAACCTTTCAGAGATGCATGCTATCCATCTTCTCTGATATGGTGGAGAAGTTCCTGGAAGTCTTCATGGATGACTTCTCAGTATATGGAGACTCATTCAGCTCCTGTCTTAACCACCTAGCACTTGTCCTTAAAAGGTGCCAAGAGACTAACCTGGTTTTAAACTGGGAGAAATGTCACTTTATGGTGACTGAAGGAATTATCCTTGGGCACAAAATTTCAAGCAGGGGAATAGAGGTGGATAAGGCAAAGGTAGAGGTAATTAAAAAATTACCACGACCTGCCAATGTTAAGGCAATCAGAAGCTTTCTGGGGCATGCAGAATTCTACAGAAGGTTTATAAAGGATTTTTCAAAATTTGCAAAACCTCTGAGCAACCTGCTAGCTACTGACATACCATTTGTTTTTGACACATAGTGTTTGCATGCATTTGAGACCCTGAAAGCCAAGCTGGTCACAGCACCAGTCATCTCTGCACCAGACTAGACATTACCATTCGAATTAATGTGTGATGCCAGTGACCATGCCATTGGTGCAGTGTTGGGACAGAGGCATAACAAGCTTCTGCACGTCATTTATTATGCTAGCCGTGTTCTAAATGACGCACAGAAGAATTACACAACCACAGAAAAAGAGTTACTTGCAGTGGTCTATGCCATTGACAAATTTAGATCCTATTTAGTAGGATCAAAGGTGATTGTGTACACTGACCATGCTGCTCTTAAGTACTTACTCACAAAGCAGGATTCAAAACCCAGGCTCATAAGATGGGTGTTGCTTCTGCAAGAGTTTGATATAGAAATAAGAGACAGAAAAGGGACAAAGAACCAAGTAGCTGATCATCTGTCTCGAATAGAACCAGTAGCTGGGGCGTCCCTCCCTTCTACTGAGATCTCTGAGACTTTCCCAGATGAGCAACTCTTTGCCATTCAGGAAGCTCCATGGTTTGCAGATATTGCAAATTATAAAGCTGTGAGGTTCATACCCCAGGAGTACAGCAGAGTGCAAAGAAAGAAATTAATTTCAGATGCCAAGTACTACCTATGGGATGAGCCATATCTCTTTAAGAGATGTGCAGACGGAATGATCCGCAGATGTGTACCCAGAGAAGAAGCACAAAGGATCCTATGGCACTGCCATGGATCACAGTATGGGGGACATTTTGGAAGTGAGCGAACAGCCACTAAAGTCCTCCAATGTGGCTTCTACTGGCCTACTCTCTATAGAGATGCCCGAGAGTTTGTGCGTAACTGTGACAGTTGCCAAAGAGCTGGTAACTTGCCTCACGGATATGCCATGCCTCAACAAGGGATATTAGAGATTGAATTGTTTGATGTATGGGGGATTGACTTCATGGGTCCATTCCCACCATCATACTCAAACACTTACATTCTGATGGCAGTGGACTATGTATCTAAGTGGGTAGAAGCAATTGCTACACCCACTAATGATACCAAAACCGTGCTGAAATTCCTCCAGAAACATATTTTCAGCAGGTTTGGTGTTCCCAGAGTACTAATCAGTGATGGGGGCACTCATTTCTGCAATAAACAGCTGTACTCTGCTATGGTTCGATACGGAATTAGCCACAAAGTGGCAACTCCATATCATCCACAGACAAATGGGCAAGCTGAAGTCTCTAACAGAGAGCTAAAAAGAATCCTAGAACGAACTATAATTGCCCGTAGAAAGGATTGGGCAAAGAGCTTGGATAATGCTCTGTGGGCGTACAGAACAGCATTCAAGACTCCAATAGGAACCTCTCCATACCAACTGGTGTATGGCAAGGCCTGTCATCTGCCCGTGGAACTGGAACATAAAGCCTACTGGGCAACCAGATTCCTAAACCTGGATGCTAAGTTAGCTGGTGAAAAAAGATTGCTCCAGTTAAACGAGCTAGATGAATTTAGACTCAGTACCTTTGAAAATGCAAAAATTTATAAGGAAAAGGCAAAGAAGTGGCATGACAAGAAGTTGTCATCCAGAGTCTTTGAGCCAGGACAAAAAGTTCTGCTCTTCAACTCTAGGCTCAGACTGTTCTAAGGAAAACTTAAATCCCGCTGGAGGGGTCCGTATGTGATTACAGGAGTATCACCATATGGATATGTTGAGCTTCAGGATACTGATTCTGACAAAATGTTCATTGTTAATGGACAGAGGATCAAGCATTATCTTGAAAGCAATTTTGAGCAGGAATGCTCAAAACTGAGGCTTGAGTGATCCTCAGTGAAGGTCCAGCTAAAGACAATAAAGAAGCGCTTGCTGGGAGGTAACCCAGTGATTAGCAGGGTATCTGTTCAGTTTAATCAAGGGTTGATACATTTTCTCAAAGGGCAATTATCAAAATTGAAGGAATTCACAGAGTTACAGAAAAATTCAGTGCAAAAAGCAGAGAAAAAGAGCTTGCTGGCGAAAAAACGCCATTAAGGGGTACTTTGGGCGTTAAACGCCAGAATGGGCACCATTCTGGGCGTTTAACGCCAGGTGTGCAGCATCCTGGGCGTTTAGCAAAACGCCTAGTGAAGAAGGGAATTCTGGCGTTTAACGCCAGCCAGGGTACCTGGCTGGGCGTTAAACGCCCACAATGGCCAACAATTGGGCGTTAAACGCCAGAATGGGTACCATTTTGGGCGTTTAACGCTAGAAAATTGGGAAGCAGAGATTTTGCTTTCTGATTAAAATTTTTTCAAACTTTCCTTTTTTGATCCATAATTTTCTACACAAACACATTTCAAACTTTCATCATTCACCTTCAAATTTTCAAAAATTAAAATCATTCTTCAAATCTCTCTCAAATCCTTCCCAAATCTTCTTCAAAAACTCAAATATTTCTCAAATTTTTTCCATATCTTCTCAAATCTCCTTCAAAATTTTCGAAATCTCTCCTCCTCTCTTATAAATACATGTTCGCCCACCCCTTTCTCCCCACCATTCGAATTTGCTCTCCTCCTCTCTCCCCTCTTTCCTTTCTTTTGCTTGAGGGCAAGCAAACCTCTAAGTTTGGTGTGCTTTTCCGTGATCACTAAGCCAAGATTCATCAAGATCATGGCTCCTAAGGGAAAACAAACCAATTTAAGAGGCAAGAAAGAGAATAATCCAAAGAGCCTTTGGAATCAAGAGAAGTTCTTAACCAAAGAACATGAAGACCATTATCATAAAATAATGGGTCTGAGGTCAGTGATCCCGGAAGTCAAATTCGATCTAAAAGAAGATGAATATCCGGGGATCCAAGAGCAAATTCAAAACAGAGGATGGGAAGTTCTAACCAATCCTGAAATAAAGGTTGGAAGAAACATGGTTCAGGAATTCTACTCAAATCTGTGGCTGACAGATAAGCAGAGAATGACTGGAACTGCTTTCCATACTTACAGAACCATGGTCAGAGGGAAAGTTATTTACTTCCATCTGGACAAAATAAGAGAGGTCTTCAAATTACCTCAACTGCAAGATGATCCTGAATCCTTTAATAGGAGAATGGTGAGAGCAGATAAGGGGTTGGATCAAGTTCTAGAGGACATTTGCCTCCCTGGAACTAAGTGGATAACCAATTCAAAAGGTGTCCCAAACCAACTCAAGAGGGGAGACCTCAAACCAATTGCAAGAGGCTGGCTAGACTTTATTGGGCTTTCCATATTGCCCACTAGCAACCGTTCTGAGGTCACTATCAAGAGAGCAGTGATGATTCATTGCATTATGCTTGGAAAAGAAGTGGAGGTTCATCATATGATTGCTTGTGTGATCTACACAATTGCAAATAAGAATTCCACTGAAGCCAAACTGGCTTACCCAAGCTTGATCTCCTTGCTCTGTAAAGAGGCTGGGGTAAAGATGGGAGTAGATGAATTCATACCCATTGAACATCCAATCACCAATAAGTCAATGGAAGGACAAATGCAAGACAACTCTATCAAAAAGAGGGCGCAGGAGTTCCTCCCTGAATTTCCTGAAATTGACTACTGGGCCAGCCTAGAAGCATCTATCACCAAGTTGCAAGAAACTATGGAGCAACTTAAGGAAGAACAGCAGAATCAGAACTGCATGCTCTGCAAATTGCTGAAGGAACAAGAGAAGCAGGGGCGTGAACTTCAAGAGATGAAATGCCAAAAGCTCTCCCCTCAAGTGGAGGGAGCATCCACTTCTCAAAATCAAGGTTGTTGAGTCCTAACTCTGTGATAACCTCTATCATTAGGAGCCTATTAAATTTTTTTTTTGTTTTCTATTACTATTAGTCTTATCTTATATCTATTTTTGAGTCTTCTTCTTAATTCATGATTAATAAAATTTAAAGTTCATGTCTTAAAGCTATGAATGTCCTATGAATCCATCACCTCTCTTAAATGAAAAATGCTTTAATCACAAAAGAACAAGAAGTACAGGATTTCGAATTCATCTTTGAAACTAGTTGAATTAGTTTGATGTGGTGACAATACTTTTTGCTTTCTGAATGAATGCTTGAACAGTGCATATGTCTTTTGAATTTGCTTTTTTAAGAATGTTAAAATTGTTGGCTCTTGAAAGAATGATGGAAAAGGAGAACTGTTATTGAGGATCTGAAAAATCATAAAAATGATTCTTGAAGCAAGAAAAAGCAGTGATTTAAAAAAAATGAAAAAAAATAGAAGAAAAAGAAAAAGAAAGAAATAAAGTTGTGATCCAAGGCAAAAAGAGTGTGCTTAAGAACCCTGGACACCTCTAATTGGGGACTCTAGCAAAGCTGAGTCACAATCTGAAAAGGTTCACCCAATTATGTGTCTGTGGCATGTATGTATCCGGTGGTAATACTGGAAGACAGAGTGCTTTGGGCCACAGCCAAGACTCATAAAGTAGCTATGTTCAAGAATCATCATTCTTAACTAGGAGAATCAATAACACTATCTGAGTTCTGAGTTCCTATGGATGCCAATCATTCTAAACTTCAAAGGATAAAGTGAGATGCCGAAACTGTTCAGAGGCAAAAAGCTACTAGTCCCGCTCATCTAATTGGAGCTAAGTTTCTTTGATATTTTGGAGTCTATAGTATATTCTCTTCTTTTTATTCTATTTTGATTTTCAGTTGCTTGGGGGCAAGCAACAATTTAAGTTTGGTGTTGTGATGAGCGGATAATTTATACGCTTTTTGGCATTGTTTTTAGTATGTTTTTAGTATGTTTTAATTAGTTTTTATTATATTTTTATTAGTTTTTAGTTAAAATTCACTTTTCTGGACTTTACTATGAGTTTGTGTGTTTTTCTGTGATTTCAGGTATTTTCTGGCTGAAATTGAGGGTCCTGAGCAAAAATCTGATTTAGAGGCTGAAAAGGACTGCAGATGCTGTTGGATTCTGACCTCCCTGTACTCGAAGTGGATTTTCTGGAGCTACAGAAGCCCAATTGGTGCGCTCTCAACGGCGTTGGAAAGTAGACATCCTGGGCTTTCCAGCAATGTATAATAGTCCATACTTTGCCCGAGATTTGATGGCCTAAACCGGCATTGCAAATCAGCTTCAGAATTCCCAGCGTTTAACGCTGGAACTGGCATAAAAATTGGAGTTAAACGCCCAAACTGGCATAAAAGTTGGCGTTTAACTCCAGAAAAAGTCTCTACACATGAAAGCTTCAATGCTCAGCCCAAGCACACACTAAGTGGACCCAGAAGTGGATTTTTTACGTCATTTACTCATTTCTGTATACCCTAGGTTACTAGTTCACTATTAATAGGATCTTTTGACATTGTATCTGGACCTTATGACACTTACACGTTTCTCATTGTATCTTCTACGGTATGAGTCTCTAAACCCCATGGTTGGGGGTGAGGAGCTCTGCTGTATCTTGATGGATTAATGCAATTACTACTGTTTTTCATTCAATCATGCTTGCTTCCATTCTAAGATATCACTTGTTCCTAAACCTGATGAATGTGATGATCCGTGACACTCATCATCATTCTCAACTATGAACGTGTGCCTGACAACCACCTCCGTTCTACCTTAGATTGAGTAGATATCTCTTGGATTCCTTAATCAGAATCTTCGTGGTATAAGCTAGAATTGATGACGGCATTCAAGAGAATCCGGAAGGTCTAAACCTTGTCTGTGGTATTCTGAGTAGGATTCAAGGATTGAATGATTGTGACGAGCTTCAAACTCCAGAGGGCTAGGCGTTAGTGACAGACACAAAAGAATCACTGGATTCTATTCCATCCCGATTGAGAACCGACAGATGATTAGCCGTGCTGTGACAGAGCGCGTTGAACATTTTGACTGAAAGGATGGGAGGTAGCCATTGACAACGGTGAAACCCAACATACAGCTTGCCATGGAAGGAACCTTGCGTGTTTGAAGAAGAAGATAGTAGGAAAGCAGAGGTTCAGAAGACAGAGCATCTCCAAAACCTCAACCTATTCTTCATTACTGCAAAACAAGTACTTATTTCATGTTCTTTTGCTTTTCACAATCAATCCTGATAATTTTTGATATTCTGACTAAGAGTTACAAGATAACCATAGCTTGCTTCATGCCGACAATCTCCGTGGGATCGACCCTTACTCACGTAAGGTATTACTTGGACGACCCAGTACACTTGTTGGTTAGTTGTGCGGGATTGCGAAAGTGTGATTGCAATTTCGTGCACCAGAGATGAAGAGGGGTAAGTGATTTGAGAGGTCTGCTGAGATGCTTGAGGCTGTCTTAAATGAGGTGCTCTGTAGGTCTGATTCTGATTCTGCTGCCTGAAGTTGTTATTGTTATTCCACCTCTGATTTCCATTGTTATCTCTGCCTCCTCTATTATGATTGTCCCTCCAACCCTGGTTAGAATTGTCTCTCCAGCCTTGGTTAGATTTATTCTGCCATCCTTGGTTATAGTTGCCACCTTGATTGTACCATTGATTGGGGCGGTCATGAAAGTTATGAGTGGCTGCTATAGTGTTGTCTTCTGGTTGGAGTTACAGACACTCATTGGTATAGTGACTATAATCTGCACAGATTTCGCATACTCTTTGTGGAACCAACTGCTAGCTGTGCTGTGGTAGAGAAGGCTGAACTTGCTGAGGCTGTTGTTGATTCAATTGCATCTGCTTCAGCAAGTTGGTCATTTCACATAAGCTCTGAGCTATAGCAGCAGTCTCTTTACTAGTGGATACCTCTGCAATAGCTCTTGACCGACTTTGTTTCTGCCTGTGATTCCTAGTAGAGTCAGCTAAGTCGCTGATCAATTGCCATGCTACTTCTGTAGTCTTGTACTTTTTTATAGAACCATTGCTAGCACCTTCCAATGTGGTCCTATCTTGAGATTTCAAACCCTGTGTAAAGTAGCCGAGCAACACTATCTTGTGAATCATATGATGGGGGCATGCTTCTCGAAGATTATTGAAGCGTTCCAAGTATTCATAGAGGGTCTCAGATTCATCCTGAACGATCATAGATATGTCCTTCCTCAGCTTATCGGTAACTTCAGCTGGAAAGAATTTCTCCAGAAACTCTCTCCTAAGTGTATCCCAGTTGGAAATAGTTGTTCTGGGTTGAGTGTAGTACCACTCTCTTGCCTTTCACTCTAGAGAAAACGGGAAGGCTTTCAACAGAATGGAGATTTCAACAGTGCCATCACGCTTAACAGTAGAACAAGCAGTCTGGAAATCCCTAAGATGCTTGATAGGCTCTTGAGCAGGTAAGCCATGAAACTTGGGCATCAAGTTGAGTAGTGAAGACTTTATTTCAAAATATACAGCTACTGTTGGGTGGTGTGCCTGGAATAGTTGGAGCGTAAAATCAGGGGCTCCTTCCTCCTGGTTAGTGACTCTTCTGGGTGCTGCCATGTCACCTGCACGTAAATGAACTGGATCAGTAGAGAGGGAGCTTGTTTCTTCCTTAGATGACGGTTCAGGTTCGTCCTCAAAGAGGAGTCACCGACGCCGAGCTTGCCTTATACGTGAAAGAGTTCTTTCAATCTCAGGGTCAAATACTGGCAAGCTTGGATCAGGAAGGGAACGCGTCATTTAACGAAAGAAACGTACAGCTCATAGTGACAGAATGAAAAGAAAAATTGCAATTAAAATAAATACCAATCAATAAATTAGCACACTGTTGCAACTCCCCGGCAATGGCGCCAAAAATTGACGTGGCAGAAATTGGCGAGTTAAGAATTTATTAATAGGGATACGTTGCAAGTATAGTTGTTAACCAACCAAAAATCCACTTATCAATTTAAAAGGGGTTGTCACAATATTGAAAATTAAAATACTGGGAGTATGAATCCCAGGTCGTCTCCCAACGAGTTGCAGAGAGATGTGCTATTTCATTAATCGGGTGTTTTCAAAAATGGTTGAGTTGATAAACAGAAATTTAAATTAGAGAATTTAATTAATTTCAAATAAAAGCCTTGACTGAGGGTAGATTAGTTGGAAGCCCTATTCATGTTGAAATACTCTCAAGATTAATTAATAATTGGAAGTTACTCTGCTTAGTTAACCCTTACTAGGTAAAGAAAAGTCAAGCAAGTTGGAAATCGGTTTCTAGTCATAAGTCCTAACCCTCTCCCTTGGGAAGGACTAGAGTTAATGATTAGAGGGTGGTTCAACAATAAACCCAATTATAATTTTTCTCTTGAGTAGTTCAACTCGAGGGTTCCTTTCAATCATCCCCCAATCAAGTCATGTAACTACTCACTCATCATAATTATAAAATTCACAGAATTAATGGTGAAAATAAAAGAAGACATGATAAACAATAATGAAAGGATTAATTGAAAATAAAAATAGTCTATATTACTAACTTGTAAAAATAAGCCAAAGTCAACTCTAGAGGGATTAAAAATATGGAAGAATAAATATAAAAAATAAATAACAAAATAAGATGACTAGTACCGGAGGTAAACTCTTCTCAAAAGCTAAAGCCAAAATCTTCCAATGCTAATTATAATGCTCCAGTGAGTGAAAAAAACCTAGGGGAGGATTAAATACAGATCTAAAACTAAAAATTATGCAGAATGAATTCTCTCCCTCGTTTCTGCATGTTTCTTGACACTAGTCTGTAATTCCGGGCCAAAAACTGGGTTGAAATCCGGCCCAAAAACTCTACCAGCGACTTTTAAAATTCTGCAGATCGTGCACGTCACGCGGACGCGTCATTAACGCAGACGCGTCATTCGGCGTTTTTCTTTTCCATGCGGGCGCGTCATCCATGCCTCCGCGTCGCTTCTGCTTTTCCAATCCGCGCCTCTGCGTCACTCATGCGGCCGCGTCACTGCAAATTCCTTTCTTCCGCGCGGTCGCGTCGCTGATGCGTACGCGTCACTTCGCGCTGGTCATCTCCTCAATTTCTTGTATTCCTTCCATTTTTGCAAGCTTCCTTCCCAATCTCTCACTCATTCATGCACTATAAAGCCTGAAACACTTAACACAGATTACGACATCGAATGGAATAAAGGGGGATTAAAATACCTAATAAAAGGGTCTCTAGGAAGTAAGTTTTCAATCATGTAATAATTTTTGGAAGGAAATATAAATGCATGCTAATTATATGAATAAGTGGGTAAAGACCATGATAAAACCACACAATTAAACACATTGTAAACCATAAAATAGTGGTTTATCAAAGCTGTATGTAGGGCATCACCGTTGTCAATGGTTACATCCCATCTTCTCAGTGAAAAAGGTCCAAATGCTCTATCACAACACGGCTAATCATCTATCGGTTCTCGATCATGTTGGAATAGAATCCCTTGATTCTTTTGCGTTTGTCATCACGCCCAACAATCGCAAGTTTGAAGCTCGTCACAGTCATTCAATCCCAGAATCCTACTCGGAATACCACAGACAAGGTTAGACTTTTCGGATTCCCAGGAATGCCGCCATCAATTCTAGCTTATACCACAAAGATTCTGATTAAGGAATCCAAGAGATATGCGCTCGGTCTGAGGTAGAATAGAAGTGGTTGTCAGTCACGCTTTCATAGGTGAGAATGATGATGAGTGTCACGGATCATCACATTCATCATGTTGAAATACAACGAATACCTTAGAACAGGAATAGCTGAATTGAATAGAAAATAGTAGTAATTGCATTAAAACTTGAGGTACAGCAGAGCTCCACACCCTTAATCTATGGTGTGTAGAAACTCCACCATTGAAAATACATAAGTGATGAAGGTTCAGGCATGGCTGAATGGCCAACCCCTCCATGAATGATCAATAGTCTCCTAAGATGAATAATGGAATAAAACCGAGACCAAAGATGTCTAATACAATAGTAAAACGTCCTATTTATACTAGACTAACTACTAGGGTTTACAGAAGTAAATATTGATGCAGAAATCCACTTTCGGGGCCCACTTGGTGTGTGCTTGGGCTGAGCTTGAGCTTTACACGTGCAGAGGCTTCTTTTGGAGTTGAACGCCAAGTTGTAACGTGTTTTTGGCGTTCAACTCTGGTTCGTGACGTGTTTCTGGCGTTTGACTCCAGAATGTAGCATGAAACTGGCATTGAGCGCCAGTTTACATCATCTAATCACGAATAAAGTATGAACTATTATATATTGCTGGAAAGCTCTGGATGTCTACTTTCCAACGTCGTTAAGAGCGCGCCATTAGAAGTTTAATAGCTCCAGAAAATCCATTTCGAGTGCAGGAAGGTCAGAATCCAACAACATCAGCAGTCCTTTGTCAGCCTCCTTATCAGAGTTTTGCTCAAGTCCCTCAATTTCAGCCAGAAATTACCTGAAATCATAGAAAAACACACAAACTCATAGTAAAGTCCAGAAATGTGAATTTAGCATAAAAACTAATGAAAACATCCCTAAAAGTAGCTAGATCTTACTAAAAACTACCTAAAAACAATGCCAAAAAGCGTATAAATTATCCGCTCATCACTCTTCTCTCTAGAATTTATGGTAGATTAGTTAAATTTCTCTTATATTTAAGTTTTGATACTTGTCTTTATTTAGTTTTTCTTGCAATTTCTTGTTATTACTTCTTTGCTTTCTTAGTTCTACTTGTTATTTTCTTCATTTTGTCACTTTTGATCTTATCAACCCTTATTGATTTTAATTTTCATTTAATACAATTTGATGTTTTTATGTTTATTGATGTTTAATTGAGTTGTTATTATTATTTTCTTGCATTTAGTAGCTTTAGATTTTATTATTATTGCAATTTAATATACTTTTCTTTTAATGCACACCAAGTGTTTGATAAAATGCTTAGGTTAGTTTAGTGTAGTCTTTCACACTCTTGGCTTGAAATTGAGAACCTAGGTGACTTTGAGTCATTGATGTCCATTCTAGATTGTGTTAGGATTGTTAGTTGGTTTGATTTCTACTAACGCTAGTCTTTCTCTAAGTTAATTAGTGAGTTGACTAGGATTTGTAGATTGAGATTAATTATGTCCTTTTGACTTATCCTCGATGTTAGGATTGACTAATTGGGATCAATTTTTCATAATTACCGTGTTTGTGGTCAATGGCTAGGATAGGTAATCTTAGCTCTCAATCCTTGCTAAGAGGTTTCTTAGCATTTGAATTTTCCTTTCTTTTGATTAATTGCCTTGAGTTTGATTAATTTTGATATTTAGTTATTGTTTGTTTCTTTAATTCCTTGCTATTTACATTACTTGTCTCTTGCAATCTCAACCCCCAATTCCTCATAGCCACTAATTGAACACTTAATTACAATTCTTAGAAAGAGCGACCCAGGATTTAAAACTCCCGGTTATTTGATTTGAATTGTGACAATCTTTATTTAAACTTTGATTAGGGTCAATTGTTGGTTTAGGACTATACTTGCAACGCTAATTCTATTTTGTGAAATCCGAAACCTACTTTTGGCCTTCATCAAGTTTTTGGTGCCGTTGCCGGGAATTGCAATGGTGTTATATCATTGGATATTGTGAATATGTTAATATGTAAATAGCTTGCTTTTTGGTTGTTTGTTTATTTTTGTTAATAATTAGAATTGTATTTTTTCTTATTTCCTATTAGCTTTTGTTTTTATTTCCTCTTTTCTCTATGAATTCTCACCCTTTTGGCTTGGAGTTTGGTTGTTATTATGTTGAAGGGAATGACAATATTAATGATGGTGTACACCAAAGATTGAGCTATCATTTGACGCCGGGGGGGGGGGGGGGAATTCATATGGTCAATCCTCATGGCAATTTCCTCCTCCATTCCATTATGATCATGACTCATTCTATAGCCCTCAACCACCATATTCATATGAACCTTCTCTTCAACATAGCCATCAACCACAAAATTTCCAAGCTCCATTCTACTACCAAACACCTCCATATGAGCCTAACCTATACCTATCATATCATCAACTTTATGTGCCTCATGAACAACCTTATGAATTACACTTAGAACCACCACAATTCCAACACCAATACTGCATAGCATTTCAACACTGTCACCAATATCAACCACTTTCTACATATGAGGACCTTTTCTCACATGATAAACCTTCTCTTTTCCCACAACCTTCAACGGAGGAAGCACTCCAATTCTTCCTTTAAGAGCAAGAAGAGTATCAAAAGAGGCAAAAAAAACATCATGGCTACCTTAGCCAGAGCTTTATCTCACTTAGCCTTACTACACTCTTCTAACAATTTAAGGACCTCCATAGATAAAAGTGAAGAAACAACTTGAATTGAAGCATGTGAAGTGGAAGAGAGCTTGGATGGATCTCAGAGAATTTTTGGATACTTAAGTAAGAGTTCTAAATGCTTTCCACCTATATGGAATCACATGAGTCAACAAGAAGATCGGGTATACAAGATTTGGGATCCCGGAGGCTATTAGAAATTCAAACATTGGTGGGGATTCAAGGAAGGATTCAAGCACAAGCCACCATAGCAAGGGCATCCCCAATCGTCCAACTTAAGGACAATAAACAAAAGTGCTAGGTGGGAGACACCCCACCATGGTAACATCTTTCTAACTTTTGTTTATAGCTTTAATTCATTGCATTTTGTTTCTTTTAACTAGGTTAGGGTTAGTTTAATTTTGAGCTTAGTTAGATTAATATTTTGTATGGATCATGTATTTGTGAAATTCTGGATGTTTTGGAGTTGAAACCCTTTGTTTAAATCAAGTTTGGTACCTTAGAGTTTGGAAAAAATTTGGAGAAACAGAGCAGTTTGCGTGCGCACACACCTGTCCATACGTACACCAACCCCAAATCCTGCATCTTGTGCGTACGCACCCAGATATGCGTACGCAAACTCAATTTTGCACCCTCTACTAGGAGCGCTCGCACCTGCTTGTGCGTTCGCACCCCAGCCTTTTACCCTCTTTGTGCGTATGCATGCCCATGTGCGCACGCTCACATGCTCCTTTTTCATGTTTAAAAAAAAATTCTTAGTGTGCATATGCACACATTTGTGCGTACATACAAACTGATTTCATCATCTGGCAGGAGCATCCGCACATGATTGTGCGTGTGCACAACCCCAATTTTACCCCTTTTATGCATACGCACGGACATGTGTGCATACTCACAGTTGCTTTATTACCACCACCCCACTTCTTTTCTTCTTCTTCCTTTTCTCTTTTTGTTCTTCTTCTCCTATGTCTCTCCTTTTGTTTTCTCCCACTTAATCATCACTCACCTCCCACCACCCTTTCCATTTATTACTTAGTTAGTTTAAATTTTCTATTTTTGGTAGTTTAGGTTGTTAGCCTAGGTTAGATTTTGGTAATAGGTGTTGGATTACTGATTTGATTTGCTGATTCTGTAGACATATTGCTGCTAATTCCTGTCATGACACTATTTTAGCATCATTGTTGTTGCTATTTATTGTTGGATATCTTTATTGAGGGCATACTTTATTGCTTGGTCTTGAATTTTGAATGTTGAACATTTGTGCGTACCAAGTACTTATGACATTGCTTTCAAGAACATTGTTGGATTTCTAAATTGCATGTTGTAGCTAGCCATCATGTAATTTGAATTCACTATCTATTATTAGAAAATTGTATGTAGTTGATGAATTTTTGTTAGGTGATGCTTGTTATGATAGATTTTTAGTTACATCACCTAGTTGATGCATTGAAATTGAGAAATTATGAAATTGGAGCATAAGCTCACTTAGTGACATTTTTTTTAGCTTTTTAAGGTGTGTGGCCTATGCTTCCCAGGTAATTGATCTCATCTTATATCTCTCTTTTCCTAAATTGCATAGCAACCATGTTTTTGGTGCACGAAATTGTGATCTCAATGGCGCCAAAAACTTGGTACGCCCAATTGTAATCTCAACTCTTTTTCACAACTTCGCACAACTAACCATTAAGTGCACTGGGTCGTCCAAGTAATAAACCTTACGTGAGTAAAGGTCGATCCCACAGAGATTGTCGGCTTGAAGCAAGCTATGGTCACCTTGTAAATCTCAGTCAGGCAGATTCAAATGGTTATGGATTTTTGATAATTTAAAAGATAAATAAACATAAAATAAAGATAGAGATACTTATGTAATTCATTGGTGGGAATTTCAGATAAGCGTTTGGAGATGAGTTGTTCCTTTTAAATCTCCACTTTCCTATTGCCTTCTTCCAATCCTTCATACTTCTTTCTATGGCAAGCTGTATGTTGGGTGTCACCGTTGTCAGTGGCTACTTCACGTCCTCTCAGTGAAAATGGTTCTCTACGGTTTCTGTACGGCTAATCAACTGTCGTATTTTTTTGTCTTGGATGAAAAATACCATGCACAGATATCGTATGGCTAATCAGCTGTTGGTTCTTGATCATGTAGGAATAGGATTTATTATCCTTTTGCGTCTGTCACTACGCTCTACAGTCGCAAGTTTGAAGCTTGTGACAGTCATCCCTTCTCAGATCCTACTCGGAATACCACAGACAAGGTTTAGACTTTCTGGATCTCAGGAATGCTACCAATGGATTCTAGCTTATACCACAAAAATTCTAATCTCAGATTCAGATGCCCCATTATCAGAGGTGAGTCAATGTGAATCTTTGATTAGAAACCCAAGAGATATACATTCAAGCTTGTTTTCATGTAGAACTGAAGTGGTTGTCAGTCACGCGTTCATAAGTGAAAATGGTGATGAGTGTCACATAATCATCACATTCATCATGTTCTTGTGTGCGAATGGATATCTTAGAAAAAGAATAAGCATGAATTGAATAGGAAACAATAGTAATTGCATTAATACTCGAGGAACAGTAGAGCTCCACACCTTAATCTATGATGTGTAGAAACTCCACCGTTGAAAATACATAAGAACAAGGTCTAGGCATGGCCGAATGGCCAGCCTCCCCAAATGGCATATGAATTCAAAAAATAGGGAAAAAGACCCCTAATACAATAGTAAAAAGTTCTATTTATACTAGACTAGTTATTAGGGTTTACATAAATAGGTAAATGATGCAGAAATCCACTTCTGGGCCCACTTGTTGTGTGCTTGCGCTGAGCATTGAAGCTTTCATGTGTAGAGGCCTTCCTTGGAGTTAAACGCCAGTTTGTAACTTGTTTCTGGTGTTTGACTCTAACTTGCAACTTGTTTCTGGCGTTTAACGCCAGAATAGGGCAGAAAGCTGGCGTTGAACGCCAATTTGCATCATCTAAAATCGGGCAAAGTATGGACTACTATATATTGCTGGAAAGCCCTGGATGTCTACTTTTCAAATAAATTCAGACCGCGCTATTTGGACTTGAGTAGCTCCAAAAATTTCATTTCAAGTGCAGGGAGATCAAAATCCAACAGCATCTGCAGTCCTTTGTTAGCCTCTGAATCAGATTTTTGCTCAGGTCCCTCAATTTCAGCCAGAAAATACCTGAAATCACAGAAAAACACACAAACTCATAGTAAAGTCCAGAAATGTAAATTTTGCTTAAAAACTAATAAAAATATACTAAAAAGTAGCTAGATCCTACTAAAAACTATCTAAAAATAATGCCAAAAAGCGTATAAATTATCCGCTCATCACAACACTAAACTTAAATTGTTGCTTGTCCCCAAGCAACTGAAAACAAAATAGGATAAAAAGAAGAGAATATACAATGAATCTCACAATATCAATGAAACTTAGTCTCAATTTGATGAGCGGGGCTAGTAGCTTTTTGCTTTTGAATAGTTTTGGCATCTCACTTTATCCTTTGAAATTCAGAATGATTGGCATCCATAGGAACTTAGAATTTTAGATAGTGTTATTGATTCTCCTAGTTCAGTACGTTGATTCTTGAACACAGATACTTTATGAGTCTTGGCCGTGACCCTAAGCACTTTCTTTTCTAGTATTACCACCGGATACATAAATGTCACAGACACATAACTGGGTGAACCTTTTCAGATTGTGACTTAGCTTTGCTAAAGTCCCCAATTAGAGGTGTCCAGAGTTCTTAAGCACACTCTTTTGCTTTGGACCACGACTTTAACCACTCAGTCTCAAGCTTTTCACTTGGACCTTCATGACACAAGCACATGGTTAGGGACAGCTTGATTTAGCCGCTTAGGCCTGGATTTTATTTCCTTGGGCCCTCCTATCCATTAATGCTCAAAGCCTTGGATCCTTTTTATCCCTGCCTTTTGGTTTTAAGGGCTATTGGCTTTTTCTGCTTGCTTTTTCTTTTTCTTTCTTTTTCTTTTAATTTTTGCCTCTTTTTTTTTTTCTCGCAAGCTTTCTTATTCACTACTTTTTCTTGCTTCAAGAATCAATTTCATGATTTTTCAGATTATCAATAACATTTCTCTTTGTTCATCATTCTTTCAAGAGCCAACAATTTTAACATTCATAAACTTCACAATAAAAAATATGCAATGTTCAAGCATTCATTCAGAAAACAAAAAGTATTGCCACCACATCAAAATAATTAAACTAATTTCAAGATAAAATTTGAAATCCAAGTACTTATTTTTTTGTAATTAGGCACATTTTTCATTTAAAAGAGGTGAAGGATTCATGGAATTATTTATAGCTTTAAGACATAAACACTAGACACTAATGATCATGTAATAAAGACACAAACATGGATAACACATAAAACATCAAATTCGAAAAACAGAAAAATAAGAACAAGAAATTAAAGAACGGGTCCACCTTAGTGATGGCGGCTAGTTCTTCCTCTTGAAGATCCAATGGAACGCCTAAGCTCATCTATGTCTCTTCCTTGCCTTTGTTGCTCCATCCTTAGTGCTTGATAAACGAAATTTAACATGCCGATATAGAATTCAATAATGGATATAATCGTGAGTATAGTCTAATCGACATTCAAACTTCGCATCAAACAATCCTACAATCTATAACCGAGAGTACTATTCTCCCGAGTCGTCCTCCCTTGGAATCGCTAGAGAATTCATATTATTGATTAGGAAGCCTTGTTATGATTCTTTTGGAGTTTAGCGAAAGTGGATGACAAACAAGCAATATTAAAAGACTTGGCCTAGGGTTGGCATTAGAAAGTCTATCATTATATTTTCCTTCAATGATAATAACAATTAAGCCTTGCTTCACTTAGTTAACCCCTAGGTATAGAGGAAAGTCAAATGAGAGTAACTAACTTGAGTCACAAGTCCTAGTTTTACCCTAACGAAATCTAGCTTTAGTGCACTCCAAGTCAATTAGCAATTCCTAATTTCCAATCAACAATTGACATAAACTATTCAACTTTTTCTAATGATCCAAAACCCTATGCCAAGTAAGAAACTTTTACTCCATAACTAGAGTTGGCATTTTATCAAACAATTGATGAGCAAGGATGAAAGACATAGTAAGAATGAGAAGAAATTAGAATTGAAAGTGCTTCAACACAAGAAATTAACAACAATCAACAAAGAACAACAATAGAAATGAACCTTTCAAGGAATTGATAGAATCCAAAAACTACAAAGTTGAATCTAAGATCTTTGAGAATTGAACAATTACAAGCACTAATTGAGATTAGAGAAGAAGATCTATAACATGGACAAAGTAAATTGAGAGTTGCAATAGATCTCACCAAGGAATGATTGAGAATTGAGAAATTGAAGAAGATGAACCCTAATAAAAGGTTGGAATCTCTCTCTACCCAAGAGTGCAACTACCACTAGGAAAAATATCTAGAACAATGAAAAATGAGCCAAAAAGTCCTTTAACCCTTCAACCCCTGGTCTTTTTATGCTTTTCTCGCCAATGCACTTCCCCAAAATGGGATCTCCAAATGTCTCCATGCCCAGGTCACGTGACCCTTTAAAAAAAATCATATTCGAGCATCGGCGCGCACGCGCAGAGTACGCGTGCGCGCCACTGGGGGTTCTTGCAATTTGCGCGGAAGCGTGACGTATGCGGACGCGCCCATGGGGGTCATGGCTTAGCCGCTACACGTGCCGGCTCGTAGCTTGGCTCCTGGCTTTGGCTTCTGGCTGTGCAATCCATGCGGGCGCGCCAAGTACGCGCACGCGCCCTTGCTGAAGTCTCCAAAGCTCAATTTCTCAATCTCCTTTCCTTTGTACCCACTCTCCTTCTCTCTTCCGGGTCATCCCTGCCCTATATTCTGAAACCACTTAACACATAGGTCACAGCATCGAATGGAACCAAGAGAAGATTAAAAATGTATCTAGTTTAGTACAAAATAAGCATGTTTTCATCCATGAGGCAAGAATTAGGAAAGGAACACAAAGTCATGTATTTTCATATGAAAAGTGTGTGGAATCATTGATAAAACCCCTGAAATCGATACAAGATAAACCCTAAAAGTGGGGTTTATCAACCTCCCCACACTTAGATTCTAGCATGTCCTCATGCTTAGAAAAATGCAAAAGACCGAAGGATCATAAAGGTATAAGACTCATGAGATACAATCTACTTACATGAATGCAACTATGACTAGTGCTACTATTTACTTGGTTAGGAGCAAATCAATCTTCCTAAGATACATCCAAGCATATAGGGCAAGATATTGGGCAATGCATGAGACTTACCAAATTTTAATCACCAAAGTGAAATATACGCAACTTGCATGAAGAACGCTCGTGAGAGTCGGGAACAAGAATTAGAGCCTTTGAACCCTCACCGGAAGTGTTTACACTCTATTCGCTCAAGTGTTTAGGGTTGATTCTCTCAATTCCCTCCTAATCATGCTTTCCAAGATTTGTTTTCCATTTAACAATCAACATTTATTCCATGCATGTATACAAGTATCATGAGGTCTTTTCTTCAGGTTGTAATGGGGCTAGGGTCAAGGTAGGATGCATATTTGGTTAAGTGAGCTTGGAATTTGAATCCTTGATAAGCTTAAGGTTCCCACCTAACCTATGACATCCTCTACAATTTCAAAGCTAACCTAACTACCATTCTTCACTTTTTCACATACTCTTGTACCCCTTTTCATTTCACACACTTATGCATTGAATTTATTGAGCTACACTTTGCTTTGGGCATTTTATACCCTTTTTACTTCCTTCTTTTTCTTCTTTTTCTATCTTTTTTCTATATATATATATATATATATATATATATATATATATATATATATATATATATATATATTTTATATATGCAAGAGCATCAATGCATAAGGTTTTACATTTGATCAATACATGAGTATGTACCCAATTCCCAATATTTTTAATAACAATACAAAACTACCCCTTTTTTTCGATGTCCTAAGTTTTCCCACTCTTGAATGATGCTCACACACACTAGCCTAAGCTAATCAAGGATCCAAAGAAGGACATTTGTTGTTTTCTGCCTTAGGCTTGTAATGTGTTAATTTAAAGAACAAGTGGGTTAAGCGTAGGCTCAAATTTGCTAACAATGGAAGATAAAGGGTAAGGCTATTTGGATAAGTGAGCTAATGAATTGATGGACTCAATCATATAAATGCATGAATACGAGGAATAATAGACATATAGACTCAAACAAAGCAAGGATCACACTCATAGAGAGGGAACAATTGCACACAAGAAGGAAAATAAGTGACTATACGATGTAGCCACACAACAAGGCTCAAAGCTCACTAGCTTGTGTTCTTAACTCAAAATCCATGTTCCAAAGCACAATCTTTAAACAAGTTTAGGATCAAAATTTTCAAAATTGGCAATGTCAATGTTGCCCCAAAAACTTGGTTTTGCCCTAAAGTATTAGTTTCCTAAAAGAGAGTTCATTGTTCCAACCAAGTAAATTTATCATGCAAATGGTGTCGAAGAAAACCTAATCATGCAATCTATCCTAACTACAAAGGAGTTCAAAAAATTTATTCGGGTGTTACCTACGGAGATCGGTCGGCCGACCTCCCCGCACTTAAAACTTAGCTCGATCCTCCGTGCTATAGGTGATGCGCAATGGGTGGTCGAGTCCTGAGTGTCCTTCATCTCCTTTGTCATCGCTATTTCCGCTTGAGGTTGCGGTAGATGTGGAGATATCCGGCTCCTCCATAGGTGGGGTGACAATGCTTAGAAGCTTCTTCACGTGAGCATATCGGCGCTGGTTATGCCTCTCATAACGGTCCAACTTCTTGTGAAGGTCTTCCAGGCGTTGGGTGGCGGATTTTTGGGGTGCGGATGAAGTAGTGGTGTTGCGAGTTGCGGTGGTCATTCCAAGGTCCTTGGTAACTTCCGGAGGCTTGAGGCACCTCTTGGTTGGAATAACATCGCCGTCGACCGGGATTGAGGTTCTCCTATCCTTAGCCTCGCGGTGGACACCGGCTACCGCTACTAATTTGGTCACCATAGCGGGGAAGGGTAAGTTTCCCTTAGCATGAATGTGCCCCATGGATTGGCGAATGGCATGCGAAATGTCGACCGGTTTCTTGGTTAAGATGCACCATACCAATAAGGCAAGCTCGGCGGTAATGGATGACCCATGGGTGCTCGGGAGCATGTAGTGAGCTAGGATTTGGGCCCATGCCGCGACTTCTTGAATGAGGAAACGTGCATCAAAACCCTTTGGTCTTTGCTTTATGGTCCCCCGAATCCAACATGCTTCGGGCAAAGCTATTACGCGGAGGACCGTGCTCCAATCGAACTCACGTTCGTTGCATGCTGACAGAACTTCTTGATAGGCATCATATCCATCCGCTAATGACCCAATCTTAAGTACTCCTTGGATGGCTTCCACTGTGACTGATACTTGTTTTCGGCGCACAAAGATTGATGTGAGAAGGGGTGAGTGGTAGTTGGAGTAAAAATCCACAACCCATGAGAAATTGACCTCCTTTGGTTGTCTCCAGAGGAATCTCCATTGTCTTCGGTCAATGTGGGACATCACTATCGGAGTGAGGTGGGCCGGGAGGACTAGAAGGGGCTCCGGGTGATAATTCTGCTCAATCATCCTGGAGTAGACAAGTTGGCAGTAGCGGTTAGGGAACTTGTTTGAATCCTTTGGAGGGTTGTCCTTCTCTAAAGCATCAACGGGGCCTTTAGCCCTCTTCAGGAGTGGCTTGGCCATTGGTTCTTGGCGCGCTCTGTTGGTGGTTGGCTTCTTCGGGGCTTTCCCTTTGTTCTTTTTTATGACCATCCTGCGATAGTAAAAAGGGAGGTAACATCAAACCCAAAGAAATGCAATTAAATGGGGATCATGCAAGCGAAAAATTGTGCCATAAGAGTATGAGTGTCCTCATTACATGACAGCTGCAACATGTAACTAAGATAACATTTGGTAAGCAAGGCAAATCACTGGCATGTGGTATAGGGGTAGTTTAAGCATGCAAGTAAGAGGCATGAGAAGCATACACCCGCGAATACCAAAAGTGGAAAGCAAATTATGATAAGGTGAGTTGGTAGAATGTAGAGTGTGAAGATGCACCTAAGAGTGACTAAGGTATTGGGGGAAAGCACATAGTTAAGAAGCAATGAGTCACAATGAGCTCAAAAATCATGTATGCTTTTCCTCAAACACTTGGCGTGCATCCTTTTTGTAGTATGCAAATAAGTGGAAAGAGGGCAATGTAACATTCCACAAACCAACATTAATCACTACAATGTACTGTGGTTGTAATAAAATCATGCAAAACATTTCCATCCACCAATGTAAAAGAAGTTATAACCAAAACACCCACGAAGAGCTAAGGAAAAGAAGCAAAGACACCCAAAAAAAATGAGGGGCTCAAAGGAGGAAAGAAGGAAATAATGAAGACTACCTAAAAGAGAATGAAATCAACTAACTAAGTAAGAAAGGAGAGAAGTAGAGCAAGAGGGAAGCATAGTAGAGTACCTTGAAAGAGATGGAAAGGGATGGGGGAGTATGTAGGAAGAAGTTGTAGAATGGAATGAGGGTCTAGAGATGATGGAGAATGGAGGGAGAAATGTAGGGGCCACCGGAGGTGGGTGGTCGCCGGAGATGGGTGTAGAGAGGGGTTGGAAAGAAAAATGGTAGTGGATAGTAGAAGAGGTAAGAAGAAAAAAGAAAGGGAATGAGGGGGGTTAGTGTGCCCGCCCTGTTAAATTCACGTCGCACATCCACGCGTGCGCGCACAGCGCGCGCCCGCGCAGGAAAGCAGGATGGGGTGGTGGCGCGCGCGCGCAGAGTGTGCGCGAGCGTTCATGTGCTTATGCCAGTGGCACAAGGTTGGCCCAGAAGTGGCGCAACTCTCTGGAAGGTGTACCAGAAGTTGGCTGCAGGGGTATCGGTGCGCGCGCGGCTGGTGCGCGCACGCGGCAATGATCTTATGCCTCAGGCACGGAATGGGCCTGGGCTTGGCTTAACTCTCTGGAAAGTGACCCAGAGGTTGCTGCAGGACTGGGGACGCGGGTGCGGCATGGGCGCGGGGGCGTCCATTGCGACTCGAGCGTACTGACGCGCAGGCGCTTAGTGTGCGCACGCGGCAGTGGTGGTGTGCTGGGGGCTCAGTACTGGGGCGAGAGTGGCCTAACTCTCTGGAAGGTGTACCAGCAGTGCAAAGGGGCGATCGGCGCGCGCGCGCAAGGTGCGCTAGCGCGTCGATCCGCGAACTTCCAAGAGGGCGCGTACACGCCATGTGCGCGCACGCGTGGTTGGTCTGTGCCTCAGGCATGGTGCTGGCGCAGTGTAGGCACAACTCTCAGGTCAATATATGGAGGGGTAATTTTTTTGTAATCCACGCGTCCACGCACATGGCGCGCTCGCGTGGATGGTCGAAAATGCTTGAGGTGCGCGTATGCGCCAGGTGCGCGCACGCGCGGGTTGGTGCTTTGTTTTTCAAAAGTTTTCATGTTCTTGCACCAATCCAAGCATTCCAAACCTCCAAACAGCTACTCAAACACCATAAAAGCCTTATTCAACATATTAGACTACCAAATGAACTCAACAAATGAAACAAAACATGAAGTCAAACCTAGCTACAACTTCATCAAAGACCTGGCAATAGGTTGTTTTCATCATTCAAATAGTTCGTAGAGCAAATCATCTAGAAATCAATTTAGCTACTCAAGTCAAGTATTGAGCAAGCATCAATCAAAGAAGAATTCAATGGCTATATACAGATGGTAGATCTTACCATGGTGGGGTGTCTCCCACCTAGCACTTTTGTTTACTGTCCTTAAGTTGGACTTCCACTAGCTCAATGTTCTTGTTCAAGAGGTGCATCCTTCAAGAGGAACACTTCAAATTCCTTGGAGTTCTTTCTTTGCTCACCATGGTACAATTTGAGACGGTGCCCATTTACCTTGAAAATGTCCGGACTTGATGGGTGGTGCAAGTAGTAGACCCCGTAGAGTTCTACCTTCTCTACTTGGTAAGGTCCATCCCATCTTGATCTAAGCTTTCCGGGTAACAATCTCAACCTTGAATTGTAGAGGAGGACTAGGTCACCGGGTCCAAATTCCCTTCTCCTTATGTTCTTGTTATGGATGACTTTCATCTTTTCCTTGTAGAGTATAGAATTGTCATAGGCTTCTAATCTCAAGCACTCTAATTTTGCCAATTGAAGCTTTCTCTCAACTCCGGCTCCACCCAAATTCAAATTGCATTCCTTTATGGCCCAATAAGCTTTGTGTTTGTTCTCTACCGGCAAATGGCATGTCTTACCATATACTAGCCTAAAAGGGCTCATGCCAATCGGTGTTTTGTAAGCCGTTCGATATGCCCAAAGTGCATCGGAGAGCTTAGCGCTCCAATCCTTCCTATTCGGCTTCACAATTCTTTCCAACACATGTTTAATTTCCCAGTTAGAAACCTCAGCTTGGTCATTTGTTTGGGGGTGGTAGGCCGTGGCAATTTTGTGTGTGATGCCATACTTTCTCATGAGGCCGTCCATTTTTTGTTGCAAAAATGGGATCCTTGGTCACTTATGATCGCTCTTGGGGAGCCAAAGCGACAAATGATATTGTTCATCACAAAAGAAAAAACAACATGAGCATCATCCGTCTGGGTGGGGATTGCCTCCAGCCACTTTGACACATAATCGACGGCTAACAAAATGTAGAGAAAGCCATTGGAATTTGAAAATGGTCCCATGAAGTCGATTCCCCATACATCAAAGATTTCACAAAAAAGCATATTTTGTTGGGGAATTTTCGTCCTTCTTAGAAATATTTCCAAACCGAATGCATTGGGGACAAGATTTGCAATAGAGGGAAGAGTCTTTGAGAAGGGTTGGCCACCAAAATCCGCAATCAAGGACCTTTCTTGCCGTTCTTTGAGGGCCGTAATGGCCACCTCCTTCGGAAGAATGGCAAGCATCCAAGATTGCTTGGAATTTGGTTTGAGGTATGCACCGTCGCACTATTTGGTCCGCTCTACATCTCCACAAATAGGGATCGTCCCAAACATAGTATTTGGATTCGCTTTTCAGCTTATCCTTTTGATGTTGTTGAGGTTGGGAAGGAAGGTGCGTGAAACCAAGTAGTTTGCTATTGGAGCATACCAAGGAACTACTTCCGAGATTGAGTGCAAGCCATCTAGAGGGAAGGAATCATTGATAGGAGTGGTGTCGCCTTTTGTATGTTCGAGGCGACTTAAATGGTCCGCCACTAAGTTTTGGGAACCACTCCTATCCTTGATCTCTAAATCAAATTCTTGTAACAAAAGCACCCATCGAATTAATCTCGGTTTTGATTCCTTTTTGGCCAATAAGTACTTTAATGCCGCGTGATCCGAGTACATTACTACCTTGGAACCAAGAAGATAGGCTCGGAACTTGTCCAAAGCAAAAACAATAGCTAGGAGTTTCTTTTCGGTAGTAGTGTAGTTGGATTGGGCTCCATCTAGTGTTTTGGAAGCATTAGCTATGACGTAGGGGGTCTTACCCTCGCGTTGTGCTAACGCGGCTCCTATCGCATAATTCGAGGCATCGCACATGATTTCAAATGGTTGAGTCCAATTCGGTCCTCGCACAATAGGAGCTCGTGTTAATGCCACTTTAAGCTTGTCATATGCTTCCATACATTCTTTGCTCAGCTCAAATTCAGTGTCCTTTTGTAGTAGTCAGAGAGAGGTAAGGCCACCTTGCTAAAGTCTTTGATGAATCTCCGGTAGAATCCTGCATGTCCAAGAAAAGAGCGGACTTCCCTCTCGGAGGAGGGGTAAGGCAAACTAGATATGACATTTATTTTTGCCGGATCTACGGAGATACCTTCTTTTGAAACAATGTGTCCCAAAACAATGCCTTGTTTAACCATGAAATGACATTTTTCAAAATTTAAGACAAGGTTTGTTTTGGTGCATCTCTCTAAGACTTTTTCAAGGTTGCCTAAGCAATGATCAAATGAATCACCATACACACTAAAATCATCCATGAAAACTTCCATACATTGCTCTAGGAAGTCTGCAAATAAGCTCATCATGCATCTTTGAAACGTTGCCGGTGCGTTGCATAGGCCAAATGGCATACGCTTGTAAGCATACGTTCCAAAGGGGCAAGTAAATGTGGTTTTTTCTTGGTCCTCTAGAGCAATGTGTATTTGGAAGTATCTGGAGTAACCATCAAGAAAGCAATAACATGATTTACCGGCTAGTCGATCAAGCATTTGATCAATGAATGGTAGTGGGAAGTGATCTTTTCTTGTGGCCGCATTCAATCTCCGGTAGTCTATGCATACTCTCTAAGAATTTTGCACCCTTGTTGCTATAAGTTCGCCGCTTTCATTTTTAATTGTAGTCACCCCGGATTTTTTTGGCACCACTTGGACCGGGCTCACCCACTCGCTATCCGAGATGGGATAGATGATGTCCGCTTCAAGTAGCCAGGTGACCTCCTTTTTTACAACCTCAAGAATGGTTGGATTAAGTCTCCTTTGAGGTTGTCGGACCGGTCTTGCTCCTTCTTCAAGAAATATGCGGTGCTCGCATACTTGGGGGCTTATTCCCACTAGATCCGCCAAACTCCACCCGATTGCCCTTTTATTTTTCCTCAAGACATCTAGAAACTTTTCTTCTTGTTGAGGGGTTAGCTCCTTTGCGATTATCACGGGGAGCTTGTGGGCTTCATCAAGATATGAGTACTTTAGGTGGGGTGGTAGTGGCTTCAATTCTATATTTTTGTCATGATTTGGAGTTTGAATTTCCGGATGGTTTGTATGGTGTGTGGTGTTTACTTTGCTTGGATCTTCATTTGCTTCTTCAATCATGTACTTCTCATCCAACTTTGCAAGATGCACTTTGGCAACAATATTATCGATTGGATCATACCGGAATAGAGAGTGGTTCTCTGGTGGGTGCTTCATTGCTTCTTCTAGGCTAAAACTCACGACTCTCCCATCTATCTCAAATGAGTAAGTTCCCGAGTAGGCATCTAGCTTAAATCTAGAAGTCCTCAAAAATGATCTTCCAAGTAAGATGGATGATGCTCTCTCGGGTTCACTTGATGGCATTTCAAGGACATAGAAGTCAATCGGAAACACCAACCTTTTGATATTCACCAATACATCTTCCGCAACACCCGTCACGGTTATTATGCTTTTACCGCTAGGACAAATCTTGCCGTTGATCTTTTTAGTGGTGGTAACTTCAATACCCGGTAGGCGGAGAGAGGCATGATGCTAACACATGCACCGAGATCACACATACATTCTAGGAATTGAACTCCATTGACGGTGCAAGTGACGATGCAAGGGCCCGGATCATCACACTTCTTGGGAAATGCTCCCATCAAAGCGGAAATAGAACTTCCCAATGGGATGGTCTCCAATTCAAGAATTCTATCCTTGTTCATGTATAGATCTTTGAGGAATTTTGCATATCTAGAAACTTGATAGATAGCATCAAAGAGGGGGATGGTTACCACAACTTTCTTGAACATTTCTATCATTTTGGGGTCAAGTTCTATACGCTTCCTAGCTTTCCTTGCAAGTGTCAGAAATGGGAGTGGTTGAGCAATTTCTTCTTCCAAGGTTCTCTTAGTCTTGGGGTTCTCTTTTGTTGGTTGAGTTTCTTCATCCTCAACTATGACTTGTGGTGTCTCCTCTTCTACTACCTCTTCTATATCTATTCCCTCCTCCTCTTGAGCGGTTGTGATGGGCTTTGAATCCTTTGCCCCCTTCTCTTTTAATTGTGTTCCGAATCTCAGGGTGATGGCATTGATGCCTCTCTTAGGATTGGGTTGAGGTTGAGAAGGGATGACGCTTGGGATTGGGGGTTGAGGAGTGGGATTGGATGGTGGGTCCATGCGTGCAAGAAGAGCTTGTAGTGTAGAGGTGAGGCCGGAGAGGCCGGAAGCAAGTGTGTTTTGTAGTTCCTTTTGGCCTTGGATGATGGTCCGGAGTGTATCATCTTGGTTAGAGGGGGTGGACGGGTATGTGAGTTGAGGGGCTTGTGATTGGCTTGGTGGTGGTCTTTGATATGGTGGTTGGTATGTTTGGTAGTTTCTTACTTGGTTTTGTTGGTTATATGGTTAGTTTTGTTGGTTGTATGGTGGCCGGTTTTGCGAGTTGTTGTTGTTCCATCTTTGACTTCCTCCATTGTTGTTGTTGTCTCTATTTCCTTGTTGATAATTGTCCCTCCAATTTTGATTGTGATTGCCACTCCCTTGATTGTAGCTTCCTCCTTGATAGGGGTACCCTTGGTTGGGATGACCGCCTTGGTAGTACCCTTGTTTTGGGCGGTCATAGAAATTGTGAGTAGCCGCCAAAGTGTTATCTTCTTGAAGACTTGGGCACTCATCCGTGTAGTGGGAATAGCAAGAACAAATGCCACATACTTTTTGAGGGACCAATTGTTGATTGTATTGTTGAGGGGGTGGTGGAGGTTGATGTTGATATGGTTGTTGTTGTTGCGGTTGTTGTTGGCTCAATTGGAGTTGTTTTAGGATGGATGTCATTTCGCTCAAGGATTTGGTTAGAGCAGTGGTCTCGCTACTAGTTGATACCTCATTCACGGTTTTTGGGTGGTTGACTCTTTGTCTAACATGTTGATTGGATTCGGCTAAGTCAATGATAAGTTGCCATGCCTCCTCCGCTGTTTTATATTTAGACAAAGAACCATTGCTAGAGGTGTCTAAGAGAGTTCTATCTTGTTCTCGCATCCCTTGACATATGTATCCAAGCAACACTTGAGTGTCAATCATGTGATTAGGGCATGCGTCTAGTAGCTTACGAAATCGTTCCCAATACTCATATAGTGGTTCCGTTTCACCTTGTACAATGCATGACATTTCCTTCCTTAGCCTATCCATCTTTTCCGGGGGCAAGAATTTATCCAAAAACCCTCTTCTAAGCAAGTCCCAATTGGAAGTGACTTCATTAGATAGAGTGTAGAACCATTCTTTAGCCTTGTCTTCAAGAGAGAAAGGGAAAGCAAACAACCATATAGCAACTTCATCGGATCCTTCCCGTCTAGTTGTTGAGCATATACGATGAAAATCTTTGAGATGTCGAATAGGGTCTTGTGCGGGAAGTCCATGGAACTTAGGTAGGAGGTTGATCAAAGCGGTCTTGAGTTCAAAATTTGCATTCAAGTTGGGGTGAGTTACATGAAGGGGTTGAAGGACATAATCCGGTGCACCCACTTCCTTGAGAGTAACTCTCCTTGGAGTTATTAGTGATATTGATGGGAGAATGGTTATTGCCTTCTTCGAGTGACGGTTCAATATTTACTTCTAGTAAGGTTGGTGAGGTGGTAAAAACCTTTTCACCTTCCCCAAAACTTAACCGCTTCCAAGCTTGTCTAATATGAAATAGAGTTCGTTCTATTTCCGGATCAAATGGGACTAAGCTCGGATTCGGTTGTGAACGCATCATGCAATGAAGGAGAAGTAAAACTCATGGTAATGAAGGGAGATTAGTCACTTGAACGAAGAATCACAAATAAATGCAACTATGTACATATACACATATTTACTCTAAACAATAACATGGCACACTAAGCAATTCCCCAGCAACGGCGCCATTTTGATAAACAAAATTTAACATGCCGATATAGAATTCAATAATGGATATAATCGTGAGTATAGTCTAATCGACATTCAAACTTCGCATCAAACAATCCTACAATCTATAACCGAGAGTACTAGTCTCCCGAGCCGTCCTCCCTTGGAATTGCTAGAGAATGCATTTTATTGATTAGGAAGCCTTGTTATGATTCTTTTGGAGTTTAGCGAAAGTGGATGACAAACAAGCAATATTAGAAGACTTGGGCTAGGGTTGGCATTAGAAAGTCTATCATTATAGTTTCCTTCAATGATAATAACAATTAAGCCTTGCTTCACTTAGTTAACCCCTAGGTATAGAGGAAAGTCAAATGAGAGTAACTAACTTGAGTCACAAGTCTAGTTTTACCCTAGGGAAATCCAGCTTTAGTGCACTCCAAGTCAATTAGCAATTCCTAATTTCCAATCAACAATTGACATAAACTATTTAACTTTTTCTAATGATCCAAAACCCTATGCCAAGTAAGAAACTTTTACTCCATATCTAGAGTTGGCATTTTATCAAATAATTGATGAGCAAGGATGAAAGACATAGTAAGAATGAGAAGAAATTAGAATTGAAAGTGCTTCAACACAAGAAATTAACAACAATCAACAAAGAACAACAATAGAAATGAACCTTTCAAGGAATTGATAGAATCCAAAAACTACAAAGTTGAATCTAAGATCTATGAGAATTGAACAATTACAAGCACTAATTGAGATTAGAGAATAAGATCTATAACATGGGATCTCACCAAGGAATGATTGAGAATTGAGAAATTGAAGAAGATGAACCCTAATAAAAGGTTGGAATCTCTCTCTACCCAAAAGTGCAACTACCACTAGGAAAAATATCTAGAACAATGAAAAATGAGCCAAAAAGTCCTTTAACCCTTCAACCCCTGGTCTTTTTAAGCTTTTCCCGCCAATGCACTTCCCCAAAATGGGATCTCCAACTGTCTCCACGCCCAGGTCACGTGACCCTTTAAAAAAAAATCATATTCAAGCATCGGCGCGCACGCGCATAGTACGCGTGCGCGCCACTGGGGGTTCTTGCAATTTGTGCGGAAGCGTGACGTACGCGGACGCGCCCATGGGGGTCATAGCTTAGCCGCTACACGTGCCGGCTCATAGCTTGGCTCCTGGCTTTTGCTTCTGGCTGCGCAATCCACGCGGGCGTGCCAAGTACGCGCACGCGCCCTTGCTGAAGTTTCCATAGCTCAATTTCTCATGCTCCTTTCCTTTGCACCCACTCTCCTTCTCTCTTCCGGGTCATCCCTGCCCTATATTCTGAAACCACTTAACACACAGGTCACGGCATCGAATGGCACCAAGAGAAGATTAGAAATGTATCTAGTTTAGTACAAAATAAGCATGTTTTCATCCATGAGGCAAGAATTAGGAAAGGAACACAAATTCATGTATTTTCATATGAAAAGCGTGTGGAATCATTGATAAAACCCCTGAAATCGATACAAGATAAACCCTAAAAGTGGGGTTTATCAGTGCTTTTGGTGCTCCTATCCTTAGTTGCTCCCAATAGTTGTGTGGAGGAAAATGTATCCCTTGAGGTATCTCAGGGATTTCTTGATGAGGGAATTCTTCATGCTCTTGTTGAGGTCCATGAGTGGGCTCTCTTGTTTGCTCCATCATTTTTCTAGTGACGGGCTTTTGAGATGAATCTCTCCATCTCCCATGACTCGGAGTTGGAAGCAATTACCTTTCCTTTCCTCTTTCTAGAGGTTTCTCTGGCCTTTGGTGCCATAAATGATTATGGAAAAACAAAAAGCAATGCTTTTACCACACCAAACTTAAAAGGTTTGCTTGTCCTCGAGCAAAAGAAGAAAGAAAGAAGAGGAAGAAGAAAAAAATGGAGGAGATAGAGGGAGACATAGGTTCGGCCAAGGGGGTAGGAGAGTGTTTGTGATGTGTGAAAATGAAGGAGTGAAGAGGGATATTTTTATTGAAAGAGAGGGAGTGTGGCCGAATGGAATAGGGTGGGTTTGGGAGGGAAAAGTGTTTGAAATTGAGAGTGAGGTAGGTAGGGGTTTTTGGGTAAGAGATATGGAGGTGATTGGTAAAGAGAATATAGGGAAGAGGATAGGATTTGATTTGTGAGTGGTGTTTTGGGTGGAGTGTTATAGAGATGTGTGAGGGGGAGAGAGAGAGGTGTGGGGTAAGTGGGGATCCTGTGGGCTCCACAGATCCTGAGGGATCAAGGATTTCTCATCCCTGCTCCTTTTAGGCATGCAAAACGCCCTTATTGTGCATGATGATTGGATTTTTGACGGTATAGAATTTCACAAATGAATTCTCGTTGCAAGTATAGTTTCTAAACCAACACAAATCCTTTCATACAAAAATTTGGTTTTCACTAAGTGCAAACCCCTAAAATTAATAACCGAAGTATTTAAACCTCGGGTCGTCTCTCAAAGGACTTGCAGGGTAGTGTTCTTGTTATTGGTTATGGATTTATTTATTTTGGGGTTTTAGATGAGAAAAATGAATAGCAAATGGTAATGAAATTTTATTAACAAAATGGTCTTGGCAAGGTTTGGTTGTCAAGGGTCTTCATCATTATCACTAGCCACAAGTATAGTAGTTGCAAGGATTAATCTCACTTAGTCATCCTTTAATCAAATAGCAAAGGAAAGTCAAGTGAGTAATATCAATCCAAGTCCATAAATCCTAGCTTTCCACTAATTGGCTTAATGAAGGCTAGAGTCAATGGCTATCAACTATCAATCAATTGGACACTAGCAACTCAAGAAATCCTAAATTACTTTCTCAAGCCAAGAACAAAAATTCTACTCTAAGATTCTCCCAAGAATTTTATCAAACACTTGGAAGGTGCAAAAGAAAAGTATGGTAAATCACAACAAGAATGAATTATAACAACAATTGAATACAAAGAATTAACAACAACAATCAAAGAAATCATAATTATCATGAATTACCTCAAATTGCATTATTGAAAGAAAATAAAAGGACAAGAGTATCTCAATTACAAAACCTAGAAACAAAATAAGAGAAATTACAACAAGAAAATAGGGATAGAAAGAAGTACCAAAGTGTAGCGATCACCAATTGGAGGTAGAAGTAGAAGGAGACTTGAATTAAACCTAGAACTATGAGATCCTAATTTAATCCTAATTCCTAATCCTAATTCTAGAGAGAAGTGAGAGCTTCTCTCTCTAAAAACTACTTCTAACTACTTCTCAAACTAAACTATGACTAATGATGACAAGTATGTTGATTCCTCTTCAATCCTTGGCTTAAATAGCATCAGAAATGAGTTGGATTGGGCCCACAAGGCTTCTAAATTCGCTGGCCACGAGTTGCATTAAGTGGGTCATGTGCCACCATTGGCGCATTCGCGTACCGTGCGCGTGCGCGCCTCTATGCGCAATGAAACTATGGAAAATCTTATATCACTTCGAAGCCCCAGATGTTAGCTTTCCAACGTAACTGAAACCGCATCATTTGGACCTCTGTAGCTCAAGTTATGGTCGTTTAAGTGCGAAGAGGTCGGCTTGACAGCTTTCCAGTTCTTTCATTTCTTCATGAGTTCTCCAACTTTTCATGCTTTCTTTCTTCATTCCCTTGATCCAATCTTTGCCTCCTAAACCTTAAATCACTTAACAAACATGTCAAGGCATCTAATGGAATCAAGGTGAATTAGATTTATCTATTTTAAGACCCAAAAAATATGTTTTCACTCTTAAGCACAAATAAAGGAGAATATACAAAACCATGCTAATTCATTGGTTAAATGTGAGAAAAAGGTCTACAAAATACTCTAAATTCAATACAAGATAAACCGTCAAATTGGGGTTTATCAGTGCAATCCTGGCGTTAAACGCCAGACTACTGCTTATTTCTGGCGTTAAACGCCAGTTTTTATTCCTTTCCTGGCGTTAAACGCCAACCTGCAACTTATTTCTGGCATTTAACGCCAGTTTGTTGCTTCTTTCTGGTGTTTAACGACAGTCTGGTGCTTCTTTCTGGCATTTAACGCCCAGAATGGTGCCAGACTGGGACTTAAATGCCCATTCTGCTACCCTTACTGGCGTTTAAACGCCAGTAAATTTCTCCTCCAGGGTGTGCTGTTTTTAATGTTGTTTTTTATTTTTCTTTAATTTTTGCAATTATTTTTGTGACTCCACATGATCATCAACCTAAAAAAGGAAAATAACATAGAAAAATAAAATTGGGTTGCCTCCCAATAAGCGCTTCTTTAATGTCAATAGCTTGACAGTGAGCTCTCATGGAGCTTCACAGATGTTCAGAACATTGTTGGGACCTCCCAATACCAAACTTAGAGTTTGAATGTGGGGGTTCAACACCAAACTTAGAGTTTGGTTATGGCCTCCCAACATCAAACTTAGAGTTTGACTGTGGGGGCTTTGTTTGACTCTGCATTGAGAGAAGCTTTCCTTGCTTCCTCTCCATGGTTACAGAGGGGGAACCTTGAGTTTTAAACACAAGGTAGTCCTCATTCAATTGAAGTATCAACTCTCCTCTGTCCACATCAATCACAGCTTTTGCTGTGGCTAGAAAGGGTCTTCCAAGGACGATGGATTCATCCTCATCCTTCCCAGTGTCTAGGATTATGAAATCAGCAGGGATGTAAAGGTCTTTGACCTTTACTAGCACGTCCTCTAGCTATCCATAAGCCTTTTTCATGGATTTGTTTGCCATCTCTAATGAGAATTTGGCAGCCTGTACCTCAAAGATTCCCAGTTTTTCCATGACAGAGAGTAGCATGAGGTTTATGCCTGACCCCAAGTCACACAGAGCCTTCTCAAAGGTCATTGTTCCTATGGTACAAGGTATTAAGAACCTACCAGGATCCTGTTTCTTTTGAGGTAATGTCTGCCTAGTCTAGTCATTCAGTTCATTGGTGAGTAAGGGGGGTTCATCCACCCAAGTCTTATTACCAAATAACTTGGCATTCAACTTCATGATTGCTCCAAGGTACTTAGCAACTTGCTCTTCAGTAATATCTTCATCCTCCTCAGAGGAAGAATACTCATCAGAGCTCATGAATGGCAGAAGTAGGTTCAATGGAATCTCTATGGTCTCTAGATGAGCCTCAGATTCCTTAGGTTCCTCAACTGGGAACTCCTTTTTGTCCAGAGAACGTCCCATGAGGCCTTCCTCACTGGGATTCACGTCCTCCTCCTCCTCTCTAGGTTTGGCCACACAAAGTAAGGTTATGGCCTTGCACTCTCTTTTTAGATTCTCTTCTGTATTGCTTGGGAGAGTACTAGGAGGAGTTTTGGTGACTCTTTTACTCAGCTGGCCCACTTGTGCCTCCAAATTTCTAATGGAGGACCTTGTTTCATTCATGAAACTTAGAGTGGCCTTCGATAGATCAGAAACTATATTTGCTAAGCTAGAGGGGGTCTGCTCAGAATTCTCTATTTGTTACTGAGAGGATGATGGAAAAGGCTTGCTATTGCTAAACCTGTTTCTTCCACCATTATTAAAGCCTTGTTGAGGCTTTTGTTGATCCTTCCATGAGAAATTTGGATGATTTCTCCATGATGGATTATAGGTATTTCCATAGGCTTCACCCATGTAATTTACCTCTGCTATTGCAGGGTTCTCAGGATCATAAGCTTCTTCTTCAGAAGATGCTTCTTTAGTACTGTTGGATGCATTTTGCAAACCATTCAGACTCTGAGAAATCATATTGACTTGCTGAGTCAACATTTTGTTCTGAGCCAATATGGCATTCAGAGCATTAATTTCAAGAACTCCCTTCCTCTGAGGCATCCCATTACTCACAGGATTCCTTTCAGAAGTGTACATGAACTGGTTATTTGCAACCATGTCAATGAGTTCCTAAGCTTCTACAGGCATTTTCTTTAGGTGAATAGATCCACCTGCAGAATGGTTCAATGACATCTTAGACAATTCAGACAAACCATCATATAATATATCCAGGATGGTCCATTCTGAGAGTATGTCAGAAGGACACTTTTTGGTCAATTGCTTATATCTTTCTCAAGCTTCATAGAGGGATTCACCTTCTTCTTGCCTGAAGGTTCGAACATCCACTCTAAGCTTACTCAGCTTTTGAGGAGGAAAGAACTTGGCTAAGAAAGTCGTGACCAGCTTATCCCAAGAGTTCAGGCTATCTTCAGGTTGAGAGTCCAACCATATTCTAGCTCTTTCTCTTACAGCAAAAGGGAAAAGCATAAGCTTATAGACCTCGGGATCAACTCCATTGGTCTTAACAGTATCACAATTCTGCAAGAACTCAGTTAAGAACTGAAAAGGATCTTCTTATGAAAGTCCATGAAACTTTCAATTCTGTTGTATCAGAGAAACTAATTGAGGCTTTAGCTCAAAATTGTTTGCTCCAATGGCAGGGATTGAGAAGCTTCTTCCATGGAAGTTGGAATTTGGTGCAGTAAAGACACCAAGCATATTCCTTGCATTGTTGTTGGGTTCGGCCATCTTTACTTCTTTTTCGAAAATTTCAGTAAAGTCCTCTTCAGAGTGTTATGTTTTAGCTTCTCTTATCTTCCTCTTCAGAGTCCTTTCAGGTTCCAGATCAGCTTCAACAAGAATGTTCTTATCCTTGCTCCTGCTCATGTGAAAAAGAAGAGAACAAAAAAGAAGAGGAATCCTCTATGTCACAGTATAGATATTCCTTTAGGTGAGTAGAAGAAGATAAGAATAGGAGAAGGAGAAGAGATGAATTCGAACGCAGAGAGGAAGAGAGGGTTCGAATTATAAGAAGAAAAGAAGAGTGTTAGTGATTAAATAAATAAATAAAAGAAGATGAGATAGGGGGTTTTCAAAAATAATTAAAAGGAAAAGAAAAATGTTTTTGTTTTTATTTTAAAATTTTGTTAGAATCCGAAAATTAAGAGAAGAAATAAAATTAAAATTAAAATTTGAAACAATTAGTTAATTAGAAAGATATTTGAAAAAGAGGAATGTGATTTTCGAAAATTAGAAAGAGAAAAGTGGTTAGGTGGTTTTGAAAAAGATAAGAAATAGTAAAACAAACAAAAAGTCAATTAGTTAGTTGAAAAAGATTTGAAAATCAATTTTGAAAAGATAAGAAGTTAGAAAAGATTTTTGAAATCAAAATTTAAAAAAAGATATGATTTGAAAAAGATATGTTTGAAAAGATATGATTGAAAAGATATGATTAAAAAGATATGATTGAAATTTATTTTGAAAAAGATTTAAAAAAGAAATTTAGAAAGATTTGATTTTAAAAATTAAAGTTAATGACTTGACTAACAAGAAACTAAAAGATATGATTCTAGAATTTAAAGGTTGAACCTTTCTTAACAAGAAAGTAACAAACTTGAAATTTTTGAATCAATCACATTAGTTGTTAGTAAAGTTTTTGAAAATTTGAAGTAAAAATAAGAAAAAGATTTTGAAAAACAATTGTTTAAAAATTTTTCGAAAATCATGAAATAAAAATGAAAAAGATTTTATTTTGAAAAAGATTTTGAAAACATAATTTTTTTGAAATTGAAATCTTGACTTGACTAACAAGAAACAACTTATTTTAAAAATTTTTGACTAAGTCAACCCAAAGATTTCGAAATTTATGAGAGAAATAAGGAAAAGATATTTTTTTGATTTTTTGAATTTTTAATGAGGAGAGAGAAAAACACAAAAATGACTCAAAACATGAAAAATTAAGATCAAAACAAATGATGCATGCAAGAACACTATGAATGTCAAGATGAACACCAAGAACACTTTGAAGATCATGATGAACATCAAGAACTTATTTTTGAAAAATTTTCAAGAAAAGAAAAACATGCAAGACACCAAACTTAGAGATTTTTCATGTTTAGACACTAATAATTCAAAAATGCATATGAAAAACAACAAAGGACACAAAACAAGAAAATATGAATATCAAACAAGAAGACTTATCAAGAACAACTTGAAGATCATGAAGAATGCAATGCATTAATTTTTTTCGAAAAAATGCACAAATTTTAAAAACATGCAATTGACACCAAACTTAAAAATTGACTCTAGAGTCAAACAAGAAACACAAAAAATATTTTTTGATTTTATGATTTTATAATAATAAATTTTTTTTCGAAAATAATTTTTAGAAAAACGAAAAAGAAGAAAAGTTTTGAAAGATTTTTGAAAAAATTTGAAAATAAAATAAAGGTTGAAACAAAAAGAAAATTACCTAATCTGAGCAACAAGATGAACCGTCAATTGTCCAAACTCGAACAATCCCCGGCAACGGCGCCAAAAACTTGGTGCACGAAATTGTGATCTCAATGGCGCCAACAACTTGGTATGCACAATTGTAATCTCAACTCTTTTTCACCACTTCGCACAACTAACCAGCAAGTGCACTGGGTCGTCCAAATAATAAACCTTACATGAGTAAGGGTCGATCCCACGGAGATTGTCGGCTTGAAGCAAGCTATGGTTACCTTGTAAATCTCAGTCAGGCGGACTCAAATGGTTATGGAGTTTTGATAATTTAAAAGATAAATAAACATAAAATAAAGATAGAGATACTTATGTAATTCATTGGTGGGAATTTCAGATAAGCGTATGGAGATGCGTTGTTCCTTCTGAATCTCTACTTTTCTATTGCCTTCTTCCAATCCTTCATACTCCTTTCTATGGCAAGCTGTATGTTGGGTGTCACCGTTGTCAATGGCTACTTCCCGTCCTCTCAGTGAAAATGGTCCTCTACGGTTTCTATACGGCTAATCAACTGTCGAATTTTTTGTCTCGGATGAAAAATACCATGCACAGATATCGTATGGCTAATCAGCTGTTGGTTCTTGATCATGTAGAAATAGGATTTACTATCCTTTTTTGTTTGCCACTACGCCCTACAGTCGTGAGTTTGAAGCTCGTCACAGTCATCCCTTCCCAGATCCTACTCGAAATACCACAGACAAGGTTTAGACTTTCTGGATCTCAGGAATGCTACCAATGGATTCTAGATTATACTATGAAGATTCTAATCTCGGATTCAGATGCCCCATTGTCAGAGGGGAGTCGATGTGAATCTTTGATTAGAAACCCAAGAGATATACATTCAAGCTTGTTTTCATGTAGAATGGAAGTGGTTGTCAATCACCCGTTCATAAGTGAGAATGGTGATGAGTGTCACATAATCATCACATTCATTATGTTCTTGTGTGCGAATAGATATCTTAGAACAAGAATAAGCATGAATTGAATAGGAAACAGTAGTAATTGCATTAATACTCGAGGAACAGCAGAGCTCCACACCTTAATCTATGGTGTGTAGAAACTCCACCGTTGAAAATACATAAGAACAAGGTCTAGGCATGGCCGAATGGCCAGCCTCTCAAATGGTATATGAATTTAAAAAATAGGGAGAAAGACCCCTAATACAATAGTAAAAAGTTCTATTTATACTAGACTAGTTATTAGGGTTTACAGAAATAGGTAAATGATGCAGAAATCCACTTCTGGGCCCCCTTGGTGTGTGCTTGGGCTGAACATTGAAGCTTTCACGTGTAGAGGCCTTCCTTGGAGTTAAACACTAGTTTGTAACTTGTTTCTGGCGTTTGACTCTAGCTTGCAACTTGTTTCTAGCGTTTAACGCCAGAATAGGGCAGAAAGCTGGAATTGAACGCCAGTTTGCATCATCTAAACTCGGGCAAAGTATGGACTATTATATATTGCTGGAAAGCCCTGATTGTCTACTTTCCAAAGCAATTGAGAGCGCGCCATTTGGACTTTGGTAGCTCCAAAAATTTCATTTCGAGTGCAGGGAGGTCAAAATCTAACAGCATCTGCAGTCCTTTGTCAGCCTCTGAATCAGATTTTTGCTCAGGTCCCTCAATTTCAGCCAGAAAATACCTGAAATCACAAAAAAACACACAAACTCATAGTAAAGTCCAGAAATGTGAATTTTGTTTAAAATCTAATAAAAATATACTAAAAAGTAGCTAGATCCTACTAAAAATTATCTAAAAACAATGTCAAAAAGCGTACAAATTATTTGCTCATCAGTTTCCCACTTGATGTCAATTAGATAATGCAAACAAACTTCAAAGTGTGTCATTGCTTGGTTTGTGAGTTCTATATTTCATTGGTTCATTGAATTCTCTTGAACATCACCCAATTTTCATCTATCATCCTTTTACAATTGTCTGATTCTTGCTTGAATACTTTTATGCTCCTTTATTACTTGTTTTGTTTATCTTAACCACAAGTTTCTTTTAAAGTATCTCAAACACACTAGAATGAGTGAAGTGTATGCTTCTTTTGTGTAATTGTGCCATAGCTTTCTATATTAGTGTGTGTGATCTAAACCGCACGCAACTTAGAATTCACACACTTATTTTTGTCAATGTCACAAACTAATTCCATCACTTCATTTTAGTTATCATTACTTCATTCCAACAATCTATGCTTCCTTGCTTTTGCATGTACTCATCTTACTATCCTATTTTTTATCTTTCATGGATGATTCATGGTGCACGAAATTGTGATACACAATGGCGACAACAACTTGGTACGCACAATTGTAATCTCAACTCTTTTTCACAACTTCGCACAACTAACCAGCAAGTGCACTGGGTCGTCCAAGTAATAAACCTTATGTGAGTAAGGGTCGATCCCATGGAGATTGTCGGCTTGAAGCAAGCTATGGTCACCTTGTAAATCTCAGTCAGGCGGATTCAAATGGTTTTAGAGTTTTGATAATTAAAAGATAAATAAAACGAAAAAATAAAGATAGAGATACTTATGTAATTCATTGGTAGAAATTTCAGATAAGTGTATGGAGATGATTTATCCCTTTTGAATCTTTACTTTCCTACTGCCTTCATCCAATCCTTCAGACTCCTTTCCATGGCAAGCTGTATGTTGGGTGTCACCGTTATCAATGGCTACTTCCCGTCCTTTCAGCGAAAATAGTTCTCTATGGTTTCTGTACGGCTAATCAACTGTCGGATTGCTCGTCTCGGATGAAAAATACCATGCACAGATATTGTATTGCTAATCAGCTATTGGTTCTCGATCGTGTAGGAATAGGATTTACTATCCTTTTGCGTCTGTCACCACGCCCTACAGTCACGAGTTTGAAGCTCGTCACAGTCATCCCATCTCAAATCCTACTTGGAATACCACAGACAAGGTTTAGACTTTTCGGATCTCAAGAATGCTGCCAATTGATTCTAGCTTATAACACAAAGATTTTAATCTCAGATTCAGATGGCCCATTGTCAGAGGGGAGTCGATGTGAATCGTTGATTAGAAATCCAAGAGATACACATTCAAGCTTGTCTTCATGTAGAAGGGAAGTGGTTGTCAATCACGCGTTCATAAGTGAGAATGGTGATGAGCGTCACATAATCATCACATTCATCATGTTCTTGTGTGTGAATGGATATCTTAGAATAAGAATAAGTATGAATTAAATAGAAAATAGTAGTACTTTGCATTAATACTCGAGGAACAGCAGAGCTCCACACCTTAATCTATGGTGTGTAGAAACTCCACCGTTGAAAATACATAAGTGATAATGGTCCAGGCATGGCCGAATGGCCAGCCCCCATAAAAGTATAAGATAGCATAAAATCTGATCAAAGATCCCTAATACAATAGTAAAAAGTTCTATTTATACTAAACTAGTTACTAGGGTTACAGAAATGAGTAAATAATGCAGAAATCCACTTCCGGGCCCACTTGGTGTGTGCTTGGATTGAGCATTGAAGCTTTCATGTGTAGAGGTCTTCCTTGGAGTTAAACGCTAGTTTGTAACTTGTTTCTGGCGTTTAACTCTGCTTTGCAACTTGTTTCTGACGTTTAACGCCATAATAGGGCAGAAAACTGGCGTTGAACGACAGTTTGCGTCATCTAAACTCGGGCAAAGTATGGACTATTATATATTGCTGGAAAGCCCTGGATGTCTACTTTCCAACGCAATTAAGAGCACGCCATTTGAACTTTTGTAGCTCCAAAGAATCTATTTTGAGTGCAGGGAGTTCAGAATCCAACAGCATCAGCAGTTCTTTGTCAGCCTTTGAATCAGATTTTTGCTCAGGTCCCTGATGACTTGCATCATTTACCTTTCCTTCTTGCATAAAAAGTCATAAAAGAGCACAAATCTCATTTGATCAGTACAATTCATGCATTATTTGATGAATATTATGGTACACTACTTTGAAAATGAGTTGTGCTGAATTGTAGGTGAAAAAAGTATCAAAAATGCGTAGAAGACAAGCAAGAAGATGGGCATGTGAAACTAGCATGTCACTTGAGGGCAAACGCCACAAAAATGCACTGGCGTGGCACGCCAGGAGCTAAGCGTGGCACGCCAGTACTAAATTTCAGAAGGGAAATCCAAGCATGCATGTGGGCATGGCACGCCAGGGACTGGGCATGGCACGCTAGTAATAAATTCCAGAGAGCAAAAAGGAGAAACACAAGAAGGGCGTGGCACGCCAGGCTGTGCGTGGCACGCTGGATCCATCAACCACTATGGGCGTGCCACTTGAAGTCGAAGGCGTGGCACGCCAGGAGCTAGAGAGTCACTTTGGCGTGCCACGCCTGGGCGTGCCACTTGAGCAACATGGCGTGGCACGCTGGTACAATGATCCAGAGAAGGGGCTGAAGGCAAGAGAAGACTGGGCATGCCACTTGAAGTCGAAGGTGTGGCACGCCAACCTCTCAACCTCACTTTGGCGTGCCACTTGAGCAACCAAGCGTGGCACGCCAAACATCACAAGCAAGATCTGGGCGTGCCACTTAGTGTCGAAGGCGTGGCTCGCCAGTCCCAAAAACTCACTTTGGCGTGCCACTTGAAGGTCAAGGCGTGGCACGCCACTTACTGGAACAACACAAGATCATGGGCGTGGCACGCCAACCTTCAGGCGTGGCACGCTGGTATAACTTTCCAGAAAGGGTGAAAGAGGCCAATTACATGAGGTGTGCCACTTGAGCTCGAAGGCGTGGCATGCCAATCACTATTCGTCACTTAGGCGTGCCACTTGAGCAACAAGGCGTAGCACGCCAATGCCATTCAGAGGCAAGAGAAGTATTGGGGCGTGCCACTTGAGTTTGTGGCATGGCACGCCAAGCAGAGGGGCCATTCACCTAACAAGGGCGTGGCACGCCAGACCCTGGGCGTGCCACGCTAGTGCAACTTTCCAGAGAACTCAACCAAACACACAACAAGGGCGTGGCACGCCAATGATGTGTGGAAAACGATCCAACACAAAACTCACCGGAAAGTGTACCGGGTCGCATCAAGTAATAAAACTCACGGGAGTGAGGTCGATCCCACAGGGATTGAAGGATTGAGCAATTTTAGTTCAGTGGTTGATTTTGTCAAGCGAATCAAGTATTGGTTGAGTGATTTTGTATCCAACAGTAAGTAAATGACAGAAAATGTAAAGGGGAAGGGAAAAATTACAGAAATTAAAGAAAACTGAAAGTAAAAGAGCTGAATCTTAAAGAACAAGAAATTAAATGACTGAACTTAAAGTGCAAGAAATGTAAATTGCAGTAACTTAAAGTGTAAGAAATATAAATTGCAGAAATGAAAAAGGGATTTGAGGACTGGGATGTCAGAATTCAAGCAAGGGAAAGTAAATTGCAACAATTATCAAAGCAAGAGATGATTTGAGTTCTGTTAGATCTCAAACAGGAATGGAAATTTAATTGCAGCAGGGGTTCACAGAAGAACCAAAAGGAAAATGGGACCTCAGGACTCCAGAGACTAGATAGCAAAGTCTAGATCTCAATTGCCTTCCCAGATCCAAATTCACAAAGCAATTAACAAGAAATTAAAGAAGAAGCAGTAAAGGAAATATGATTGAACTTAATTATGCAGAAGAGGAATTAAAGAGATCTTGAATGGAGATTGAGACAGAAATTCCTCAATTCTTCACACCCAAGACTCAAACAAAAAAAGTGAAAATGCTCAAGCAAGAACGAGGAAGAAGAGAGATCAATTCTCCTCCCCAATTCTCTGAAATCTCAGTTCCTAGCTCTCAATAAAGTCTCCAAATTCAAAAATCAAAAGAAGGTTCAAAAGTCAAAAGTGAAAAGAAGGTTTCTAATTACATCAAACTAACTCCTATTTATACACTTTCTATTCTTGGATTTTGGAATTTGGATGGGCTTTTGATTTGGTGAAGAAATGAATTTAATTGGATTTTTAATCCAATTTCAGCCCAGGAGGAAGTAGCTCCCAGGAGGCTGCCCTGCCCTTGTAGTGGACAGGGCAGGGAATAGTGCGTGCGGCCCTTGTTGCGTGTGTGTTTGGTGTGTGTGATGCTGCAGGATGCTGCCCTGCGCTTGTGGAGGGCAGGCAGAATTTTCTTGGTGCGCCAGATTCTGCCCGCGCGTGCTGCTGCTGGCCGAGACTCCCTTGGTGCGTGCCAATCTTGTGCGCTGGCCGTGCATCACAAAATGCTGCCCTGCCCTTGTAGAGGGCAGGGCAATGTGCCAAAGGTGAAGTCCCAAGTTCGATACTTGGTGGAGGCACACGCTACTTCTTTTCTTTGGTTTTCTTGGCACCAAAGTCATGCTTAGTTCCTTGCTTCCTCATGGTGCCGTGTTCGATTCAGGGAGAATGAAAGCAAGCTAATTTTTGCTTGATTTTATTGTGCTTGAGCGCTACTCCTTTCCTCCTTGTCCTTGGGTTCGAAACCCATAGGAAGCATTATGAAGCAATTCCTTTTGAATTTTTCTTGGTTGAAGCCCGATATTGCTCTTGAGGAGGGCAGGGCAGAGTTTTTGCTCTCTTTGATTCTTAGCATTAAATTGTGCTCCGCCCTTGTTGTGGGCAGGGCAGTGATGCTTTTCAAGGTTTGGCTCATAATGTTGCTCTCCTGGAGGGCAGTGTGCCCTTGTGGAGGGCAATGTTTGCTTCCTCCTTCCATGCACCACATTCCTTCTTCCCTTGGGCCACGCTTTCTTAAGCCACGTTTTTCCTCTTTTCTTCCTTTCTTCACCTACAAGAAACCAAAACAACCACTCAAAGTATCTCTAAACTCATAAGGTTTATAATTCATTAAAAATCAATTAATTCTTGCTTAAACCTCATGATTTAGCATTAATTTAATGGTGGTTGCTTGATTTAAAGAAGTTGTGCATTTTCATTCCAAATTGCTTACTTAAGATACAAGAAAGTGCATAAAGGCTAATAAAACAAGTGAAATTAGCTTGAAAAATGGGTATATGATGACCTGTCATCACAACACCAAACTTAATTCTTGCTTGTCCCCAAGCAAGCATCAAAACTAAGAGAAAATGAAATGAACAAGAAAAGAAAACATATCCTTATTAGGCATATAGCAGAACTTGATTCATGGAGTTTTTATGCAGACAATGACAACTCAATTATTGTTGCTGTTACATCATATACATTTTTCCTCAAAGGCTTACTAAACTTGCTGTTATAAGGTTTATTCTTTCTTTGCTCCCTTGCTAACTTTTCTTTTCTCATGTTGCTTAACAAACTTTTTATTCTTTTGGAGGCTTGGTGTCTAATGTTGCAGTAGTAGCCTTTGGCTTTATTTTTACTCAACATCTTTCCACCACAGACACATGGCTCACTATTTCTTCCTAGGATCATTGATGCCCAGCATCTCTTTGGATAACTAAATGTTCTGTATCTAGGTTGCTCTTTATTGTGGACTTTCAATTGGCCATCCCAAATCAGTTGATCTAAGTGACCGGGTTTTAAAATACCCCTCAGAATTTACTTATCCAAGCATATCCTAGTACAAGAACACCACAGGCATGTGTCCTAGGGTCCAAGCTATTGGTGTCCAGCCTTTATTCTTTGTTTTTTTTCTTGCCACATTGGCTTTTTCTTCTTCCTTTTCTTTCTGTTTTATTTTTTTTTTGTTCTCAAGGGCTTTTTCTTTACTGATAAGAACCTTTATAACAGCAAGCTAGATCACACTTCAATGAAAATGACATTATGCAGCAATTATTTTATGAGTTATGCATTTAATCAAACACATACACCACCATTAACTTCCATCCTAACTTATGCAACATTGGATATTTACTTTCCAATTCAAACAATTCTCTTTTATTCAAGCATATGGGAAGCAAAACAAAATTCAGCTAGGTAATGGATGACAAGCATTATGCAGATCATTTCTCTAGCTACTTATTGAACAAGGAAAAGTACAAGAAAATGAAATAAAAAGGAAATAAACAGTGGAGGCATATCATGTTTCAGACATGCTTCTCCTTATTAGAAGAATGAAAGAAGAGGTATGAAAGAACTTTGCCACCTTCTAATGGTTGTGGCTGCTGCTTGATTCTCCCTTTTTTTTCTTTCTCTTTCCTAGCTTGGAATAGTCTCGGATTTCTTCACCAGGACATCTTCTATCCCAGACAGAATCTAAGAGTCATGAGAGCCCAACTTCTTCCAATCTGTTAAATGTTACCTCCGTATAGTGATAAGACCTTGCTTGTTGCTTGGCTCCAAATTCAGGGCATTGCTCAAATGGCTTGATCTGTGGATTAAGTGTTGGCAAATTATGGGTCAGGTACTCCAACCTTGCTTGTATGTTTTCATCACTCTCCATTCTTTGCGCATATCTAACTTCTCCCATGGTGTGATGAATATTCTTCCATTGATACAAGTTGTGACTATATTCCCCTGCTTTAGCTTGACTAAAGTACAGCTTATCATATGATTCTTTGAATTCTTTGTATTGCTTTTTTTGTCCTTCAAGAAATTGTGCTTGAAATTCTTGCTGCTGAGTCATCATTTGTTGTTGCCATCTCTCTTGCTTCTCCTCCATTTGACGCTGCCAAGCTTCTTATTCCTCTTTATTCCTCAAATATTGCTCCCTAAACTCTGGATGGGGCTCTAGATATTGCTCTTGGCGCCCTTGATTTTGCTCTTGTTGAGCTTGCATGAGTTGCTGAGATAGTTCTTCAATTGTTCTTTGTAGCTGGCTCATGTCTATGGCACCATGAGCTTGCTCTTGTTCTCCCTCTCTTTGAGGTCTTCTTTGTCTAGGAGCTACCACTCACTCTTTATCATCTTCTTCATTCAACCCTTCCATGCTCCTCTTGGTGATTCCTTTCCTTTTTTTCACTTTTTTTGTGTCCTCATCTTCAAAGATTACTCCAGCTTTATTGCACAGTCTGAGAATTGTACTTAGATGCCCAAGACCACTTGATTTGCTTGTGCTGTTGGCCATCTCTTGAATACTGTTGGATATGAGTTGTGCGAGGTTGATTTCACCTCCATGTAGGATGCAGTATGTCAAGAGTGCTCGTTTGATTGTGACCCAAGAAGCGTTTCCAGTAGGAAGGATAGATCTCCTTACTATTTCATACCATCCCTTGGCCACAGGAGTGAGATTTATTCTCTTCAAGTGGCTTGGGATTCCTTTTGAATCTCTTTCCCAGTCTGTGTTTTCCATACATAACCCTTGCAAGATCTCATCAGGATTGTTTTCCATCTGCAATCTGGTCCCATAACTGGGCTCTGTATAAGTTATGGTTCTCAACTTCAGGGCCCTTGTGATGGCTGCTGGACTGAAATTCACTTCAACTCCTCTGACATAACTCGTATAGGGGACACTATCTTTGTTCTCTTTTACAGTATTTGCATAGAATTCCCTGATCATGACTGCACTGATGTCAACAAGAGGAGCACATAAAAGTTCCCACCTTCTTTCTTTAGTAATTTGCCTCATGATGGGGTATTCCCCATCCTTCAACTCAAGGCCCTTCTCATAGATGACATTCTTTGTCTTCATGAACCTATGATATCTCCCTTCATGGAATTGGGACCTAAATTTTCTTGCATCATGTGATGGAGGCTCGGTCACCATTGGTTCCTTTCCCGGCCTCCTTTTTGAACTTGAGGAGGCCATTAGATTTGAGGTGAGAAGAAGGGAAAAGTGGGAGTAGAGGAAAAATGTGTTGTGTTTGGGATGATGCTCGGTTTTGTTGTGTAAAATAGGGCAATTGTTGGCTTTAGTTTTGGGAGTAGAGGAGATTATGGCTTATAAGTGAAGGTAGCTTGAATGAATGTGTAAACCATTTAGTGCTAATGGCTATTTATAGGCAAACTCTTCAAACTTTCTAACAAAACCATAATGAATGAGGAAGGAGTCCGTTGATGCTCACGAAGGGTTGAGATTGAGTTGATCTTACAAAAGGTTCCTGGATTGAACGGTCTGCATGCATTGTTGAGGCTTTGACAAGGATTCTCTTCTCATTGGTTGCATGCATTTAGGTGTTCGATGATGCATGCATGCAAATTCTGCTTCCCAAGGAGCACGCTTTTCTAGGCACATGTGACCACTCCTCACTTAGCTTGTCCTAGCCGTGGCCCCTCCTTGTATTTGTCTCAATCTCTTTCTCCTGAATAGATCAAAACAACTAGCTTCAGGATATGAATGTAAACGTTGGTAAGTGAATTGCAATAAAGAAGAAAAATGTTTTTGTTTCTTTTTCATAAATGATCAATTGTGTCCCTTAATTAGAATTGCTAAAGGTTGGTGAACACCAAACTTATCTCTTACTGAGAAGATGGCTTAGCAATGCAGTAAATTCTTCACAATTGATATATATATATATATATATATATATATATATATATATATATATATATTTATATATATTTCAAAAAAAAAATTAATGATGCATGATCCCTCTCTGTATGATTTTGATTCCATGAATAGGAAATGATCTTCTGAACATTGTTACACATGCAGACACTAAACTTAATGTTTAGTCATATGCTTCATCAAAAAGGATTATGCATATGTTCTAAGAATAACCCCCTTTTTTGAAAAATAAACTTGGGTGTGCCTTAAGGCACACCAAACTTAGAAGTCTGACATGTACTTCCAAACAATGTATGCATTTATATGAACGTTCAAAATCATGCTCAGGTAATCATAGCTTATTGAATAAAAGAAAGGACAGGAATCTTAAATCATGGGTTGCCTCCCATGAAGTGCTCTTTTATTGTCACTAGCTTGACATTGAACTCCCTTTAAGGTGGTTGATGCTGGTGATGTCTCAACTTGTCCCCTCTCACTGTAAGCTTTCTCTGTGTGCCTTGATGCTCAATTTCAATGTGCTCAAGAGAGAGTACTTGGTTGATAGTGTAATGATCTTCTGTTCCCAGCTGTTGATATACTAATTATACTTTGTCACCTTTGGAAAATCCTTCAATTGGAATTTTTTTATTCTTCCACCCTTTGTAAGCCTTCTTCTTATTTTTCTTCTTTTTCTTTCTTGTTGATCTGTCTCCTTTGACAGTGACTCGAGTTGTGATACCTCCCTTTTTGTTTATCATCCCGACCTCTTTTTGAATTCCTTCCCCTCGTTGTACCTGCTCACTCTTCTGTTCTACTGTGTTGTTGGTTGCTCGCCTTGGAAGACAGTCACTTGTCTTGCTTGTTTCTTCATTACTTTGTGATTCTGGAAACACTTTCAAGGTGATGCTTTCTTCATGCATCCTGAGGGTTAGTTCTCCCTGCTCTATGTCTGCAGTGGCTCTAGCAGTGGCCAAAAATGGTCGACCAAGTATTATGGAGTCATTGTCATTCTCTGCTGAATCTAGGATCACAAAGTCTGCCGGAAAGATGAACTTGTCAACCTTAACTAAAAGGTTCTCAATCAACCTTTTAGGATATACGACTGATTGGTCCACCAATTCCAAGGACATCTGTATTGGTTTCACCTCTCCTATGCCAAGCTTTTTCACTAAGGAAGATGGAATTAGATTTATACTTGCTCCTAAGTCACACATCCCCTTGTTGATGAATAGACTTCCAATAGTGCAAGGTAGGAAGAAACCTCCAGGATCTTCAAGCTTGGGAGGGAGCCCTTTTTTGATTAGTGCACTGCATTCTTCACTGAGCATTACAGTCTCCTTCTCATTCCAACTTCTTTTCTTATTGATGAGCTCCTTTAAGAACTTGGCATATAGAGGCATTTGCTCCAATGCCTCAGCCAAAGGTATGTTGATTTCCAGCTTCTTAAAAGTCTCAAGGAATTTGTGGAAATGTTGATCCTTTGCTTCTTTTTGGAATCTCTGTGGATAAGGTAGTGGAGGTGTAAGACTCTTTCCCACTTGCTGCTGTTTTGGGTTTTGTTCTTCCATGATCCGCTTTCCCTTCTTTAAACTCTGTGGTTGGTTGTTCTCTTCTGTGAGCTTTTCTGAGATATTCTTGTTTGTTATGTCCTTGTTGTTAGCTCCATCTTTTTTTGTTGGCTCTTTGTCATTCTCCATAAGTTTCTTGGTTGCTCCTTGGTTGCCATCCACCAATGTCTTTCCACTCCTTAATTGCACGACTTTGCATTCTTCTTTTGGATTAGGAATGGTGTCACTTGGTAGTGAGCTTGAAGGTCTCTCAATAGAAATCTGCTTGGAGATTTGTCCAATCTGCCTTTCTAAGCTCTTCATGGAAGCTTCTTGGTTCTTCATCATCTTCTCCATGAGCATCTCTAGATTAGTAATCCTCTGAGATTCTTGTGAAATTGGTTGGTTTTGGGGTGTTGATGGATGATGGTAGGTGTTTTGGTTAGTTGGTTGGTTATTGGGTGGATAATGGTTAGAGTTGGGGTAATTATTTTGTGATTTTCTGTATGTGTTCTGGTTAGTGGTTGGTTGGGTGTTGTGGTTTGTGCTTTTCCAATTGTTTTGATTTGAGTTTCTTTGCCATGGTTGTTGGTTTTGGTTGTGGTTGTCTCCCCACCTAAGGTTTGGATGGTTCTTCCAAGATGGATTGTAGGTATCACCATAGACTTCATTTGATCCAGAATTTTGGTTGTTCATATAGTGCACTTGCTCTTGTTGTTGCTCCTCTTGAGTTTCTTCATTTTGCACCCATGTGGTTGATGGTTGGCTTGTGGCACTCACTGATGCTACTTGCAGGCCATCAATTCTTTTGGCCATTTGCTCAAATTGTTGCTGAATCTGCTGCTGCATCATTTTGTTTTGAGCTAAGATTGAATCCACTCCTTCCAGCTCCATTACTCCTCTTCTTTGTGATGGTTGGCGTTGCCTTTGGTGAGCAAAGAAATATTGGTTGTTAGCCACCATATCAATGAGGCTCTGCGCTTCCTCTGCAGTTTTCATGAGTTGTAATGAGCCTCCAGCTGAATGATCAAGTGCTTCTTGAGCTTTCAGCGTAAGTTCTTTATAGAAGTTCTGCAACTTATCCCACTCAGTAAACATTTCTGGTGGACATTTCCTCAGCAGAGCCTTATATCTTTCCCATGCTTCATATAAATTTTCAACCTCCATTTGAGTGAATGTCTGCACCTCAGTCTTCAATCTTATGATCCTTTGAGGGGGATAAAATTTGGCAAGAAACTTGCTCACCAAATCATCCCAAGTGTTGATGCTTTCCTTTGGAAATATTTCTAGCCATTGAGTGGCTTTGTCCCTGAGAGAGAATAGAAAGAGCAGCAACTTGTAACTGTCAGGAAGTACACCATTGGTTTTGACAGTGTCACAAATCCTCAAGAAGGTAGATAAATGTTGATTCGGGTCCTCCAATGGCCCTCCTCCAAAAGAGCAGTTGTTTTGGACCAATGTAATGAGTTGTGGCTTTAGTTCAAAGTTGTTTGCATTGACATTAGGGGTAAGAATGCTACTCCCACAATGTCTAGCATTTGCAAATGTGTAGGAAGCCAGTACTCTTCTTTGTTGTGGGTTATTGTTGGCCCCTCCTTCTGGTTGATTGGGATTTGATGGATCTCCTTCCATTTCTTGGAATTCCTCCTCAGATTCTTCCTCTCCAATAACGTTCTTCCCTCTTTCAGCTCTTCTTATTCTTCGAAGAGTTCTTTGGTCAATTTCAGAGAGAATAGGGGAAGCTCCTCCTGTACCTGACATACAAACACACAATAAGAAACACACAGATCCAGAAAACCAGTGAAACTTTAACCTATTGCTAGAATGAAGTTTTAGTTAGTTTAAGCAAAAATTCAAACAGTTAGTGTGTTAGTTAAAAATAAAGAAAAAGTGCTTGATCTAGATCTCCACTTCACTTAATCATTGTCAATCTATTTCAATCCCCGGCAACGGCGCCAAAAACTTGATGTGTGGAAAACGATCCAACACAAAACTCACCGGCAAGTGTACCGGGTCGCATCAAGTAATAAAACTCACGGGAGTGAGGTCGATCCCACAGGGATTGAAGGATTGAGCAATTTTAGTTCAGTGGTTGATTTAGTCAAGCGAATCAAGTATTGGTTGAGTGATTTTGTATCCAACAGTAAGTAAATGACAGAAAATGTAAAGGGGAAGGGAAGAATTGCAGAAATTAAAGAAAACTGAAAGTAAAAGAGCTGAATCTTAAAGAACAAGAAATTAAATGACTGAAACTTAAAGTGTAAGAAATGTAAATTGCAGTAACTTAAAGTGCAAGAAATATAAATTGCAGAAATGAAAAAGGGATTTGAGGACTGGGATGTCATAATTCAAGCAAGGGAAAGTAAATTGCAACAATTATCAAAGCAAGAGATGATTTGAGTTCTGTTAGATCTCAAACAGGAATGGAAATTTAATTGCAGCAGGGGTTCACAGAAGAACCAAAAGGAAAATGGGACCTCAGGACTCCAGAGACTAGATAGCAAAGTCTAGATCTCAATTGCCTTCCCAGATCCAAATTCACAAAGCAATTAACAAGAAATTAAAGAAGAAGCAGTAAAGGAAATATGATTGAACTTAATTATGCAGAAGAGGAATTAAAGAGATCTTGAATGGAGATTGAGACAGAAATTCCTCAATTCTTCACACCCAAGACTCAAACAAGAAAAGTGAAAATGCTCAAGCAAGAACGAGGAAGAAGAGAGATCAATTCTCCTCCCCAATTCTCTAAAATCTCAGTTCCTAGCTCTCAATGAAGTCTCCAAATTCAAAAATCAAAAGAAGGTTTAAAAGTCAAAAGTGAAAAGAAGGTTTCTAATTACATCAAACTAACTCCTATTTATACACTTTCTATTCTTGGATTTTGGAATTTGGATGGGCTTTTGATTTGGTGAAGAAATGAATTTAATTGGATTATTAATCCAATTTCAGCCCATGAGGAAGTAGCTCCCAGGAGGCTGCCCTGCCCTTGTAGAGGGCAGGGCAGGGAATGGTGCGTGCGGCCCTTGTTGCGTGCGTGTTTGGTGTGTGTGATGCTGCAGGATGCTGCCCTGCCCTTGTGGAGGGTAGGGCAGAATTTTCTTGGTGCACCAGATTCTGCCCGCGCGCGCTGCTGCTGGCCGAGACTCCCTTGGTGCATGCCAATCTTGTGCGCTGGCCGTGCATCACAAAACAAGGGCAGGGCAATGTGCCAAAGGTGAAGTCCCAAGTTCGATACTTGGTGGAGGCACACGCTACTTCTTTTCTTTGGTTTTCTTGGCACCAAAGTCATGCTTAGTTCCTTGCTTCCTCATGGTGCCGTGTTTGATCCAGGGAGAATGAAAGCAAGCTAATTTTTGCTTGATTTTATTGTGCTTGAGCACTACTCCTTTCCTCTTTGTCCTTGGGTTCGAAACCCATAGGAAGCATTATGAAGCAATCCCTTTTGAATTTTTCTTGGTTGAAGCCCGATATTGCTCTTGAGGAGGGCAGGGCAGAGTTTTTGCTCTCTTTGATTCTTAGCATCAAATTGTGCTCCGCCCTTGTTGTGGGCAGGGCAGTGATGCTTTTCAAGGTTTGGCTCATAATGTTGCTCTCCTGGAGGGCAGTGTGCCCTTGTGGAGGGCAATGTTTGCTTCCTCCTTCCATGCGCCACATTCCTTCTTCCCTTGGGCCACGCTTTCTTAAGCCACGTTTTTCCTCTTTTCTTCCTTTCTTCACCTACAAGAAACTAAAACAACCACTCAAAGTATCTCTAAACTCATAAGGTTTATAATTCATTAAAAATCAATTAATTCTTGCTTAAACCTCATGATTTAGCATTAATTTAATGGTGGTTGCTTGATTTAAAGAAGTTGTGCATTTTCATTCCAAATTGCTTACTTAAGATACAAGAAAGTGCATAAAGGCTAATAAAACAAGTGAAATTAGCTTGAAAAATGGGTATATGATGACCTGTCATCAGCCAACTTTTAGGCGTGGCACGCCAGTTCAAATTTCCAAAAGCAAGGAAATTGGAGAAATCAAAGGGCGTGCCACTTGAGCTCGAAGGCGTGGCACACCAACCCAAGAATGTGACTATGGCGTGCCACTTGAGCTCGAAGGCGTGGCACGCCAAGGTTGAAAGAGGGACGAGCGTGCCACTTGAAGGATTGAGCGTGGCATGCCAAGCCATTTTGCAGGGCACGTGACATGCCTGAGAAGCGCCAACCACACGCCAGCTAAAGGGTCACATTTATTGAGTGCTTTCTTTCCCTCCAAAAATGTAATTTTCCCTTTTTCACTTTTGTAATTCTTTTATTTTACTAGGAGTAGTATATATACCCCAAAAGAGTACTAAAGAAGGGGTTAAGCAGTTAGTTCTAGATCCACTTTTACATTCCACTTTTGAATACTTTCTAAGCTATGAGTAGCTAAATTCCCTCTCATTTAGAGAGGGAGTTCTATTGTACTTGATGGATTGATAATAGTGAAATTCTTCTTCTCTTCATCTTCTCTTGATTTGCTAGGAGGAAGTTCGTGCTTAATGCTTAGTATTGAATCATCTTGGGAAAGAGATTGAATGCAATTGGGTTTCATGGGAACCTTGGGAAAGGAAACATGAAACCATGCTTGAAATCCCTTCTCACACTTGAGTAGAATTTGGGTTTTGGTGATGGGATACGTGACATATAATCCCCCCACTACCTGGATCTACAAGGGTGTGTGGTATAATCAGGGACCAAGTATATCTCTCTTCATGAGCAATTAGACCAAGGAATTGGCTATTGATCAAGATCTGAGAGATTGAGTCACCAAGGGATTGGGGCTCAATCAATCATGATTGCCAAGAGGTCAGTGAGTTGCATGATTGAAGGAGATCTACGCTAGATTTGATCCAAAGAGGCAGCATCTCCCAATCTCAATGAATTCCCCATTCTCATCTATCCTTTTCTTTATAGCTCAACTTTATTTTCAGCAATTCCCCATTCCCATTTACATTCAAGTCATTTATGATTCAACAATTTACATTCTGCAATTTCCATTCCTACACTTTAACGCTTTTCTTTTTATTCTAGTCATTTACATTTATGCCATTTACAATTCTGCACTTCACACTATCATTGATCTACTTGACTAATTCACTAATCAATTAAAACTGCTTGAGTTTGCCAATCTATGTGGATACGATCCCACTCATCTGTGGGTTATTACTTGGCGATAATTTTGGTGCACTTGCCAAAAGAACTCGTTCACTAAGTTTTAAAGAAAAAAAGGGGGTAGTGAATCGAGGTCATCAAGTTTTATGGCGTCGTTGTTAGAGATTGGCTTAAATTTGACAGTGATTAACTTGATTGGAGAGCTAGATTAAGCAATTTAATTTCCTTGTTTTTTTTATTTCCTTTATTTAGTCTATTTTTTTCTTGAAGCTCTATTTCCTTCTTCTTTGATTATCCCTAGTCCCACTCTTCTAACTGTTTGATCATGTGCACCACTCATAGTAACAACCACTCTAACAAAGTGATTCATTCACCCACTTCCTCTCTTGCTTTTTGTCTTGATTATTTGTATGACAGGTAGGAGAAGCAGAGCTTCAACTGCCTTTGATTCTGAACCAGAGAGAACCCTCTTTAGATTAAGGAGGGAAGCAAGAGGGAAGATAGTTGTTGGTGCTGAGGAAGAGGAAGAGTATTTTGAAACGAACATGGAGGAGAACATGGAGAATTATCATGAGGAAGAAGTTCATAACCATGCCAGGGGAGGCCCAGTCAATCATGATAGGCAAGAAAGGAGAGTCTTAGGCTCTTACATCAACCCAAATCCAGGGAATTGTGGCAGCAGCATCCTAAAGTCAACAATTCATGCCAATAAATTTGAGCTGAAGCCTCAGCTTATCACACTTGTTCAGAATAATTGCTCATATGGAGGAATTGCTCAAGAAGATCCTAATCAACATCTCAGCACATTCTTGAGGATATATGATACTGTAAAGTCCAACGGGGTACACTCCGACATCTACAAACTACTCTTGTTCCCTTTCTCACTCTGAGATAAGGTAGCAAAGTGGTTAGAATCATTTCCCAAGGATAGCCTGACTACATGGGAGGAGGTCATGAACAGATTCCTTGCTATATTTTACCCTCCACAAAGAATCAATAGGCTGAGGGCTGAAGTGCAAACTTTCAGACAACAAGATGGAGAAACACTGTATGAGGCCTGGGAGAGATTCAAGGATCTAACAAAAAGATGCCCACCGGAAATATTCAATGAGTGGGTACAACTACACATCTTTTATGAGGGACTATCCTATGAAGCAAAGAAAGCAGTAGACCATTCCTCAGGAGGCTCGCTCAACAAAAAGAAAACCATTGAAGAGGTCATAGATGTCATTGAAACTGTAGCCAAAAAAGAGTACTTCTATGCCTCAGAAAGGACTCAGAAGAAGGGGGTGCTAGAACTCAATTCTGTAGATGCTTTGTTAGCTCAGAACAAGGTAATTGCGGCACAAATAGCAGCATTAACCAAGTGGATAGAGGCCAACTGGTGCATGAAATTATGATCTCTAATAATGGCATTAAACTTGGTATGCGCGTTTATAACTCAGCACTTTCTTCACAACCTCGCACAACTAACCAGCAAGTGCACTGGGTCGTCCAAGTAACAAACCTTACGTGAGTAAGGATCGATCCCACGGAGATTGTTGGTATGAAGCAAGCTATGGTCATCTTGTAAATCTCAGTCAGGCGGATAATAAATGGGTATGGAGTTTTTGAATAATAATTATAAATAAACCGAAAATAAAGATAGAAACACTTGTGTAAATCATTGGTGAGAATTTCAGATAAGTGTATGGAGATGCTTTGTCCCTGTTGGATCTCTACTTTCCTACTGCCTTTCTTCAATCCTTGTTATTCCTTTCCATGGCAAGCTGTATGTAGGGCATCACCATTATCAATGGCTACATCCCATCCTCTCAGTGAAAAAGGCCCAAATGCTCTGTCACGGCACGACTAATCATCTGTCAGTTCTCGATCATGTTGGAATAGAATCCATTGATTCTTTTGCGTTTGTCATCACACCTAACAAATGCGAGTTTGAAGCTCGTCACAGTCATTCAATCCCAGAATCCTACTCGAAATACCACAGACAAGGTTTAGACTTTCCGGATTCTCATGAATGCCGCCATCAATTCTAGCTTATACCACGAAGACTCTGATGTCACGGAATGGAAGGCTCGGTTGTCAAGCGAGGGCAACCATGCGTCGTGCATCAGGAATCCAAGAGATACACACTCTAGCTCTCGCTTGTAGAACGGAGGTGGTTGTCAAGCATGCGTTCATAAGGATGGATGATGATGAGTGTCACGGATCATCACATCCATCAGGTTGAAGTACGAATGGTATCTTAGAACAGGAATAAATTAAATTGAATAGAAAATAGTAGTAATTGCATTAAAACTCGAGGTACAGCAGAGCTTCACACCCTTAATCTATGGTGTGTAGAAACTCCACCATTGAAAATACATAAGTGATAAAGGTCCAGGCATGGCCGAATGGCCAGCCCCCAAAATATGATATGAAATTCGAAAAATAGGGAGAAGGACCAGATATGTGGTCAAAAGACGACTAATACAATAGTAAAATGTCTTATTTATACTAGACTAGCTACTAAGGTTTACAGAAGTAAGTAATTGATGCAGAAATCCACTTCCGGAGCCCATTTGGTGTGTGCTTGGGCTGAGCTTGAGCTTTACACGTGCAGAGGCTTCTTTTGGAGTTGAACGCCAAGTTCTAACGTGTTTTTGGCGTTCAACTCTGGTTCGTGACGTGTTTCTAGCGTTTGACTCCAAAATGCAACGTAGAACTGGCGTTGAGCGCCAGTTTGCATCATCTAATCTCGAATAAAGTATGAACTATTATATATTGCTAGAAAGCTCTGGATGTATACTTTTCAACGCTGTTGAGAGCGCACCATTTTGAGTTCTGTAGCTCCAGAAAATCCTTTTCGAGTGTAGGAAGGTCAGAATCCAACAGCATCAGCAGTCCTTTGTCAGCCTTCTTATCAGAGTTTTGCTCAGGTCTCTCAATTTCAGCCAGAAAATATCTGAAATCACAGAAAAACAAACAAACTCATAGTAAAGTCTAGAAATATGAATTTTACATAAAAACTAATAAAAACATCCCTAAAAGTAGCTAGATCCTTCTAAAAACTACCTAAAAATAATGCCAAAAAGCGTATAAATTATCCGCTCATCACAACACCAAACTTAAATTGTTGCTTCTCCCCAAGCAACTGAAAATCAAATAGGATAAAAAGAAGGAAATATACTATAAATCCCAAAATATCAATGAATATTATCTCTAATTAGATGAGCGGGCCTTGTAGCTTTTTGTTTCTAAACAGTTTTGGCATCTCACTTTTTCCTTTGAAGTTTAGAATGATTGGCATCTCTAGGAACTTAGAATTTCAGATAGTGTTATTGATTCTCCTAGTTAAGTTTGTTGATTCTTGAACACAGCTACTTTTATGAGTCTTGGCCGTGGCCCTAAGCACTTTGTTTTCCAGTATTACCACCGTATACATAAATGCCACAGACACATGACTGGGTGAACCTTTTCAGATTGTGACTCAGCTTTGCTAAAGTCCGTAGTTAGAGGTGTCCATGGTTCTTAAGCACACTCTGTTTTCTTTGGATCACGACTTTAACCACTCAGTGTCAAGCTTTTCACTTGGACCTGCATGCCACAAGCACATGGTTAGGGACAACTTGATTTAGCCACTTAGGTTTGGATTTTAGTTCCTTGGGCCCTCCTATCCATTGATGCTCAAAGCCTTGGATCCTTTTTACCCTTGCCTTTTGGTTTTAAGGGCTATTGGCTTTTTCTGCTTGCTTTTTCTTTTTCTTTCTATTTATTATTTTTTTTGCCAAAATTAATTTTTTTTCGCAAGCTTTTGCTTTTTCACTGCTTTTTCTTGCTTCAAGAATTAATTTCATGATTTTTTAGATTATCAATAGCATTTCTCTTTGTTCATCATTCTTTCAAGAGCCAACAATTTTAACATTTATAAACAAGAAGATAAAAAATATGCACTGTTCAAGCATTCATTCAAAAAACAAAAAGTATTGTCACCACATCAATATAATTAAACTAAATTCAAGGATAAATTCGAAACTCATGTACTTCTTGTTCTTTTGAATTAAAACATTTTTCATTTAAGAGAGGTGAAGAATTCATGGAATTATTCATAGCCTTGAGACATAGACACTACATGCTAATGATCATGAAGTAGAGACACAAAATATAAACAAACATATAGCATAAAAACCGAAAACAAACAATAGAGAAACAAGAACAAGGAATGAGTCCACCTTAGTGATGGTGGCACTTTCTTCTTGAAGAACCAATGATGTCCTTGAGCTCTTCTATGTCCCTTCCTTGCCTTTGTTGCTCCTCCCTCATTGTTCTTTGATCTTCTCTAATTTCATGGAGAATGATGGAGTGTTCTTGATGTTCCACCCTTAATTGATCCATATTGTAACTCAAGTCTTCTAGAGAAGTGTTGAGTTGTTCCCAATAGTTTTTGGGAGGAATGTGCATCCCTTGAGGCATTTCTGGGATTTCTTGGTGATGAGCTTCCTCATGCGTCTCTTGGGATCCATGAGTGGGCTCTCTTGTTTGCTCCATCCTTTTCTTAGTGATGGGCTTGTCCTCTTCAATGAGGATGTCTCCTTCTATGATAACTCCAGCTGAGTAACATAGATGGCAAATTAGATGAGGAAAAGCTAGCCTTGCCATGGTGGAGGACTTTTCGGCTATTTTGTGGAATTCAAGGGAGATGACTTCATGAACTTCTACTTCCTCTCCAATCATGATGCTATGGATCATGATGGCCCGATCCACAGTAACTTTAGATTAGTTGCTAGTGGGGATGATGGAGCGTTGGATGAACTCCAACCATCCTCTAGCCACAGGCTTGAGGTCCAGTCTTCTTAATTGAACCCGTTTGCCTTTGGAGTCTCTTTTCCATTGAGCTCCTTCCACACATATGTCCATAAGGACTTGGTCCAACCTTTGATTAAAGTTGACCCTTCTAGTGTAGGGGCGTGCATCTCCTTGCATCAGGGGCAAGTTGAATGCCAACCTCACATTTTTCGGACTAAAATCTAAGTATTTCCCCCGAACCATTGTAAGATAATTCTTTGGGTTCGGGTTCATACTTTGATCATGGTTCCTAGTGATCCATGCATTGGCGTAGAACTCTTGAACCATTAGGATTCCGACTTGTTGAATGGGGTTGGTTAGAACTTCCCAACCTCTTCTTTGGATCTCATGTCGGATCTCCGGATACTCATTTTTCTTGAGCTTGAAAGGGACCTCAGGGATCACCTTCTTCTTGGCCACAACATCATAGAAGTGGTCTTGATGGGCTTTATAGATGAATCTCTCCATCTCCCATGACTCGGAGGTGGAAGCTTTTGTCTTCCCTTTTCCTTTTCTAGAGGTCTCTCCGGCCTTAGGCCCCATAGGCGGTTATGAAAAAAAAAAGCTATGCTTTTACCACACCAAACTTAAAATATTACTCGCCCTCGAGCAAGAGAAGAAAGAATAGATGAAGAAGAAGAAAATATGGAGGAGAGGGAGAGAGGGTTGTGTTTCGGCCAAGGAGGATAAGAGAGGGTTATGTTGTGTGAAAATGAAGAAGAATGGAGGGTTTTATATAGTGGAGGGAAAGGGGTTAAGGTTTGGCCATATTGGGTGGGTTGGGTGGGAAAGTGATTTTGAATTTTGAAGGTAGGTGGGGTTTATGGGGAAGAGTGGAAGGATGTGAGTGGTGAAGAGGTGATGGGGAAGAGAGATTGAGGTGATTGGTGAAGGGTTTTTGGGGAAGAGTGTTTATGGGATTGTGTGAAGAGGAGAGAAGGTGAGTTGAGGTAGGTGGGGATCTTGTGGGGTCCACAGATCCTGTGGTGTCAAAGATTTAATAACCCTACACCAATTAGGCGTGTGAAATGCCTTGCATGCAATTCTGGCGTTTGAACGCCGGATTGATGCTTGTTTTGGGCGTTCAGCGCCCAACTGTAGCATGTTTCTGGTGTTGAACGCCAGTTTCATGCTTGTTTCTGGCGTTCAACGCCAGCTCTCCTCAGGGTGTATTCTTGGCGTTTGAACGCCAGGATGTTGCTTGTTTCTGGCGTTCAACGCCAGATCCATGCTCTGTTCTGGCATTGAACGCCAGCCAGATGCTTCTTACTGGCGTTTAAACGCCAGTAAGTCCTTCCTCCAGGGTGTGATTTTTCTTCTGCTATTTTTTATTCTATTTTTAATTTTAGTATTTTTTTCGTGACTCCACATGATCATGAACCTAATAAAACATAAAAGAACAAAAAAGAAAAATAAAATTAGATAAATAAAAATTGGGTTGCCTCCCAATAAGCGCTTCTTTAATGTCAATAGCTTAACAGGGGGCTCTCACGGAGCCACACAGGTGATCAGGTCAATGTTGTAGACTCCCAACACCAAACTTAGAGTTTGGATGTGGGGATTCAACACCAAACTTAGTGTTTGGTTGTGGCCTCCCAACACCAAACTTAGAGTTTAATGGTGGTGGCTTTCTTTGACTCTGTATTGAGAGAAGCTTTTCATGCTTCCTCTCCATGTTTACAGAAGAACACCCTTGGGTCTTAAACACAAGGTAGTCCTGATAAACCACTATTTTATGGTTTATCTTGTGCTCAATTGAGTGGTTTTTATCAACTCTTTACTCACTTATTCATACAATTCGCATGTTTTACATTTTCCTTCCTGATTTTTTGCTATGATTGAAAACATGCTTCTTTGATCTTATATTTGCTTATTATTAATCATCTCTTATTACCATTAGATGCCTTGATATGTGTGTTAAGTGTTTTCAGATATTATAAGGTAGGAATGGCTCAGAGGATGGAAAGGATGCATGCAAAAGTGAAAGGAATGCAAGAAATTGGAGAAACTGCTAAGCTGTCCAGCCTGACCTCTTCGCACTCAAACGGCTATAACTTTAGCTACAGAGGTCCAAACGATGTGGTTCTAATTGCGTTGGAAAGCTAACATCCGGGACTTCGATTTAATATATAATTTGCCATAGTTGCCCCGACGCCAGACGACGCGAACGCGTGGGTCACGCGGACGCGTGACCTGGCCAACACCCAATCCACGCGGTCGCGTGGACGACGCGGCCGCGTCACTTTTCCGCAACCTGTACGGACCAGAAAGCACTGGAAGTGATTTCTGAGCTGTTTCTGACCCAGTTTTCAGCCCAGAGAACACAGATTAGAGGCTATAAAGTGGGGGAATGCATCCATTCATAATCATGCCTCTCATAATTTACTTTTCATGTTTTAAATGTAGTTTTGGAGAGAGAGGTTCTCTCCTCTCTCTCTCTCTCTTAGGATTTAGGTAGTGTTTTTATAAATTAGGATTTAGGACTTCTCTTAGCTTTCTAGAGTGACTCTCGATCCCAGGTTAATATTCCTTTTTACTATTTAATTTCTCTTTTATATTTTGATTACTCTGAAGCCTTTATTATGTTTGATTGATGTTGCCCAATTGGCTGTTGATGACATTTTTATTTAATGATAATTGAGGTATTTTCAGTTTATAATTATTCTCTTTGAATTAAGTTGCCATTGCTTCCCATCTAAGGATATTTTTATTATTCCAGCAATTTTACTTTTTTTCCCTTTTGGTTCTGATTAAGAATTTAGTAACTCAACAGTTATTAAACTCAACGTAATTAATAATCGTTATCCTGCTAATTGAGCTGAACCTAAATAATCCCAACCTTTTCTTAGGAAATAATTAAGATTCAAAGGTCAATTTAATTAGTCCCTTGACTTTCCTTTACCCTGGTAAAGGTTGACCAAGTGGAGTTTAGATTCAACTTTTATTATAGTTGAGAGAGATAACTAAGTTAGACCTCTAAATTCCCTTATCTTACCAAAAGTTGTTTTACAGTTATTATTTATTTTTAATTGCCATTTAATTCACTCCTCATTTAAATTACTTGCTTCTGACCTTCTAAACCCCGATTACAACCTTTATAACCAATAATAAGAACATACTTCCTCGCAGTTCCTTGAGAAGATGACCCGAGGTTTGAATACTCGGTTAACAATTTCTAAAGGGGTTTGTTACTTGTGACACCCAAAACATTTGTATGAAAGGACTTTTGAAGGTTTAGAAACTATACTTGCAACGAGGATTTATCCGCAAATTTCTAGACCACGCAAAAGTCTTCTCATCAAGTCCCTATTCAATTGAAGGACTAATTCTCCTCTGTTAACATCTATCACGGCTCCTACTGTGGCTAGGAAGGGTCTTCCAAGGATGATGCATTCATCCTCCTTTTTCTAGTGTCTAAGATTATGAAATCAGCAGGGATGTAAAGGCCTTCAACCTTTACCAACACGTCCTCTACCAATCCATAAGCTTGTCTTACTGACTTGTCTGCCATTTGCAATAAAAATATGGCAGGTTGTACCTCAATGATCCCCAGCTTCTCCATTACAGAGATTAGCATAAGATTTATGCCTGACCCTAGGTCACACAGAGCCTTTTCAAAGTTCATGGTGCCTATGGTACAGGGTATTAAGAATTTACCAGGATCTTGTTTCTTTTGAGGTAAAGTTTGCTGAACCCATGTATCTAGTTCACTAATGAGTAAGGGAGGTTCACCTTCCCAAGTCTCATTACCAAACAACTTGGCATTCAGCTTCATGATAGCTCCTAGATATTGAGCAACTTGCTCTCCAGTTATATCTTCATCCTCTTCAGAGGAAGAATAATCTTTAGAGCTCATGACTGGCAGAAGAAGGTTTAATGGAATCTCTATGGTCTCTATATGAGCCTCAGATTCCTTTGGGTCCTCAATAGGTAACTCCTTCTTGGTTGGGAGACGTCCCATGAGGTCTTCCTCATTGGGATTTATGTCCTCCCCTTCCTCCTTGCATTCAGCCATATTGACTATATCAATGGCCTTGCACTCTCTCTTTGGATTCTCTTCTGTATTGCTTGGGAGAGTACTAGGAGGAGTTTCAGTGACTTTCTTACTCAGCTGGCCCACTTGTGCCTCCAAATTTCTAATGGAGGACCTTGTTTCACTCATGAAGCTTAAAGTGGCCTTAGACAGATCAGAGACTATATTTGCTAAGTTAGAGGTGCTCTGCTCAAAATTCTATGTCTGTTGCTGAGAAGATGATGGAAAAGGCTTGCCATTGCTAAACATGTTTCTTCCACCATTATTAAAGCCTTGTTGAGGCTTTTGTTGATCCTTCCATGAGAAATTTGGATGATTTCTTCATGAAGAATTATAGGTGTTTCCATAAGGTTCACCCATGTAATTTACCTCCGCCATTGCAGGGTTTTCAGGATCATAAGCTTCTTCTTCAGAAGATGCCTCTTTAGTACTGTTGGATGCATTTTGCCATCCATTAAGACTTTGAGAAATCATGTTGACTTGCTGAGTCAACATTTTGTTCTGAGCCAATATGGCATTTAGAGCATCAATCTCAAGAACCCCCTTCCTCTGAGTCGTCCCATTATTAACGGAATTCCTCTTTGAAGTGTACATGAATTGGTTATTTGCAACCATGTCAATAAGTTCTTGAGCTTCTGCAGGCGTTTTCTTTAGGTGAATGGATCCACTTGAAGAATGGTCCAGTGACATCTTAGAGAACTCAGATAGACCATAATAGAATATATCTAAAATAGTCCACTCTGAAAGCATGTCAGAAGGACACCTTTTGGTCATCTGCTTGTATCTTTCCCAAGCTTCATAGAGGGACTCATCATCTTTTTGTTTGAAGGTCTGAACATCCACTCTAAGCTTGCTCAGCTTTTGAGGAGGAAAGAACTTAGCCAAGAAGGCCATGACCAGCTTATCCCAAGAGTCCAAGCTATCTTTAGGTTGTGAATCCAACCATATTCTAGCTCTGTCTCTTACAGCAAAAGGGAAAAGCATGAGTCTGTAGACTTTAGGATCTACTCCATTAGTCTTAACAGTCTCACAGATCTGCAAGAACTCGGTTAAAAATTGATAGGGATCTTCTGATGGAAGTCCATGAAACTTGCAGTTCTGTTGCATTAGAGCAACTAGTTGAGGTTTCAGCTCAAAATTATTTGCTCCAATGGCTGGTGTTCATACCCTGGGTCGAGCTGTCCGACCCGGGATGTTCTACAGACAAAGCAACCGACCTCTTCAAGTCAGGACAACCCGACCTCTTCTCAAAGAGCTCGGCCAAGTCACAGGAAAGCCCAAACAAAGGGCCCAAATAGAGGAACACGTCCCAAATCCAAGGGCAGCCCAAGCCCATAGAGATGAAGGCGGTTCCCTTGAAAGATAAAGATGACTTCACTTCAAGATAAGATAAAGATAAGATAAGATAACTAACTTATCTTATCCACAGGAGGCCACATCTCACCATTATAAATACACTGGAGCTCCCAGGTATAACTCATACTCTGATTCTACTCAATACCTGCTTAATACCCTTGCTAACTTAAGCATCAGAGTCCCTTGCAGTTACCCCCCACCCTTCGGTGATAAAGGATCAGCTACACTCTCAGTTCCACAAGTCGGACACACTAGCTCCGGCCGCTATACACCCGCCGGACATGTCGGCTCCGACCAGTACAGAAGATCTCGACCGAGATCGACCTACAGTTTCAGGTAACCCTCGGAACATTAGCGCCGTTACCGGGGAACCTGGAAGTCATCCCAAAACCATGGTGGACAACCATTACAACGACCATGACTCAGGTTTGGAAGATAGAACACCGCACAAGAACATGGATGCTATACTTAAAGATACTCCGGAATCCAATAGAGACAAAAATTCATCAAATCCGGGAGTGATAGAAGCACTTCAAGATCGATTAAAGCAACTTGAGAAAGAAGCTCAACACCAACGCGAAAAATAAGAGGATTTACATCGGGAGATAAGGTAGCGTCGAGAATTAGAAGATAAGCTTATGAAACTCGAAGCTGATCTCAAAACTAAAGCTACTCGATCCACCCCAAAGGATAGCTCGCACAATGATCAAGATCCATTCACCAGGGAAATTTTGAAGACCAAAATTCTAAAAGATTTCAAGCTTCCAGATATGACTCTGTATGACGGCACCTCGGACCCCAACCACCATCTCAGCAACTTCAGAAGTAGAAAGTACCTCATTGACGCCTCAGATGCAGTTCGCTGCAAAGCCTTTCTAACAACTCTTTCCAAGACAGTCATTAGATGGTTCGACAACCTACCTCCAAAATCCATCTCGAGTTTTGACGACCTGACCAAAAAATTCCTGGCCAGATTTTCCATACAAAACGACAAAGCCAAACATGCACCCAGCCTACTAGGAATCAAGCAAGGAGAGTGGGAGAGTCTTCGTAACTACATGGAAAGATTCAACAAAACATGCATGGACATACAAAATCTACCAACAGAAGCTGCCATCATGGGCCTTATAAACAGCCTACGAGGAGGACCATTTAGCCAATCTATATCAAAGAAGTCCCCAGCATCCCTAGACGAAGTACAAGAACGGGCGCAGAAGTACATTAACATGGAGGAGAATTCTCGACTTGGGGAAGCCTCGAGGTCCGGTTCTGCCTACCGAGATAAAGATAAAGAATCCAAGAAAAAGAAGATCGCTCCGGGGAGAAAATCAAAAAATATCATAACTACACCCCTCTTAGGGTATCCTTGGTAGATGTTTACAAAGAGGTCATACGGGAAAAATACCCCCAGCTCGGCCACTCAAAGGCAAAAAGAGACGAGGAAATCGGAACGAATACTGCGAGTATCACCGAGTCCAAGGACATTCCACCAACGAATGCTTTGACTTGAAAAACGTCAAAGAGAAATTAGTAAGAGAAGGAAAACTAGATCGGTTCTTGGCCAATCGGGACGAAGAACCAAGAAAAAGAAGAAGGGATGAAGATGTCGGACGGTCTGAACGATCACCCCGCACACCGGAGAGACACGTCATCGTGATATACGACGGATTTGCTGGAGGAGGAATCTCCAAATCATCCCGCAAGCGACACCTCAAAGAAGTGTACCATGTTGAAGGAAAGAAGGAGACACCAGACATCCCAGCAATCACATTTACCAAAGAAGATGCATCCAGAATCATCTTAGGACACGACGACCCCATGGTCATCATAATCATATTGGCAAATGCCAACCTCCACCGTACCTTAATTGACCAAGGAAGCTCTGCCGACATCTTATTTAAAACCGCCTTCGACAAGCTCGGCTTAGAAGAAAAAGAGCTAAGAGGATACCCGAACAGCCTGTTCGGACTTGGGGATACCCCAGTACGGCCACTGGGATACGTATCATTACATACAACCTTCGGAAAGGGGAACCAATCCAGAACACTCGAAATAGATTATATCATAGTCGACGTAAGCTCAGCTTACAATGCATTAATAGGTCGGACAACGTTAAATCAACTCAGCGTAATAGTTTCAACTCCACATCTATGTATGAAATTCCCAACCGCAGAAGGGATAGCTACAATAAAAGCAGATCAAAAGATGGCGCGTCGCTGTTATAACGAAAGTCTAAACCTCCGAGGTGAAGGAGGAGAGTTCCACACAATCGAACTCGGTGGAGCTCAGAGACGAGAAAAACTCCGCCTACGACTCGAGGAAGAAATAGAAAGAGTCCAGATCGGGGATACCTCGGACAAAACAACTAATATTGGCACAATCCTGAAAGGAGACGCAAAGGAATCACTAATACGGTTCCTACGAGATAACGTCGATCTCTTCGCATGGAAAGCTGCCGACATGCCAGGCATAGATCCCGAACTAATGAGCCACAAGTTGGCTGTCTACCCGGGATCCCAGCCGGTACAACAAAGACGAAGAAAACTCGGGCCAGAACGGTCTCAAGCTGTAGAAGAACAAGTACAAGCACTACTAGAGGCAGGGTTCATAAGAGAAGTTAAATACCCACTATGGCTAGCAAACGTCGTCTTGGTGAGAAAGTCAAATGGGAAGTGGCGAATGTGCACCGATTACACTGACCTCAACATAGCCTGCCCAAAAGACCCTTATCCACTCCCAAGCATCGACGCTCTAGTAGATGCCTCATCGGGATATAAGTATCTCTCGTTCATGGATGCATACTCGGGGTACAACCAGATCCCAATGTATCCACCGGGTCAAGAAAAAACCTCGTTTCTCACACCAAAAGCAAATTATTGCTACATCGTAATGCCTTTCGGCCTTAAGAACGCGGGAGCCACTTATCAAAGGCTAATGAATAAAGTCTTCTCAAACCACATCGGAAATATCATGGAGGTCTATGTGGACGACATGTTGATAAAGACACAAAGTGAAGAAACATTACTAACCAACTTGGTTCAAGTGTTCGACACCATACGGAAGCACGACATACGACTCAACCCGGCTAAATGCACCTTCGCAGTGGAGGCAGGTAAATTTTTAGGCTTTATGCTCACACAAAGAGGAATCGAGGCAAATCCAGATAAATGCCAGGCCATACTCAACATGAAAAGCCCAACCTGCGTCAAAGAGGTACAACAACTCAATGGGAGATTGGCGGCCTTGTCCAGATTCCTAGCAGGGTCAGCAATAAGATCCCTCCCCTTCTACGCTACCTTAAGGAAGGGAAAGAACTTCGAGTGGACAACGGAATGTAAACAAGCCTTCCGAGACTTTAAAGAATTCTTGGGACAGCCCCTCATCCTATCTCGACCACGAGAGGGAGAACCACTCATACTGTACCTCGCAGTAGGAAGTCGGGCAATAGCCTCAGCACTAATTAGAGAAGACGAAGGGGGACAACAACCCGTCTACTTCATTAGTAAAGCACTACAGGGGTCAGAGCTGAACTACCAAAAAATAGAGAAGTTCACCTACGCTCTGTTACTCGCATCCCGACGACTTCGCCCATACTTCCAAGCGCACACCATCAAAGTTTGGACCAACCAGCCCATAAAAGGGATACTACAGAAAACAGGTCTAGCAGAAAGAATTCTACAGTGGGCAATCGAGTTGTCCGAGTTCGACTTCCAATACGAAGCGCAGACAGCCATCAAATCACAATACCTAGCCGACTTCATTGCAGAATTCACGGACACCACGGAAATCCCCATAGAATGGAACATATACGTGGACGGTTCCTTGAATAAAATTGGAAGCGGTGCAGGTGTGATAATCGAAAGCAACCAAGGAACCCAACTTGAGCTTCCCCTGAAATTCGGATTCCCGGCCTCAAACAACCAAGCGGAATATGAAGCGTTATTAGCTGGTTTGAAGCTGGCCAGGGAAATTGGAGCTCAAAAACTTAACATCTACAGTTACTCACAAGTCATTACCTCGCAAATAACGGGAAGCTACCAAGAGATCCTACCATAAAAAAATATTTGGATAAAACCAAAGAACAGCTCGGACAACTCGGGGAATATAGGATCTGCCACATACCCCACGAGCAAAATGCCCGAGCTAACGCACTCTCAAAACTAGCCAGCACCAAACCAGGGGGCAACAATAGAAGCCTCATCCAGGAAATACTGCAAAACCCATCAATATCGAAAGAAGAAGAAATCCTAGCCATAATAGGTCGGGATCAAGGATGGATGACCCCTATAATTAACTACCTCAAATCAGAAGCGCTCCCCACAGACGAAAAGGAGGCAAAGAGGTTAAAAAGGGAGGCACAGTACTACACTATCATAAACAACACCCTATAAAAAAGAGGAATCTCGACACCATTGTTAAAATGCGTACCGACTTCCAATACAAAAGAAGTCTTGGAGGAAGTACACAGCGGCATTTGTGGCAATCATCTTGGAGCGCAAGCTCTCACCAAAAAGGTACTCCGGGTGGGATTCTATTGGCCAACTCTACAAAAGGAAGCTACCGAATTTGTAAAGACATGTCCACCATGTCAGAAGCATGCCAACTTTCACATCGCCCCGCCGAAAAAGCTCATCAGCGTAACCTCACCCTGGCCATTTGTAAAGTGGGGACTCGATCTTCTCGGACCCTTTCCCCAGGGATCGGGACAAGTCAAATTCCTCATAGTAGGGGTAGACTACTTCACAAAATGGATCGAGGTAGAACCCCTAGCCAACGCCACTACTCAAAGAAGACAGAAATTCCTATATAGGAATATTATTACAAGGTTTGGGGTTCCATACTCCATCACCACAGATAATGGCACCCAATTCACAGATGCAGGCTTCAGAAAACTAGTGGCCGACTTGAACATAAAACACCAGTTCACCTCCGTCAAACATCCCCAAGCCAATGGACAAGCCGAAGCAGCCAACAAAGTCATATTGGCCGGGCTGAAACGGAGACTACAAAAAGCAAAGAGAGCTTGGGCCGAGGAACTTCCACAAGTCCTGTGGACGTATCGAACAACTCCACATTCCACTACGAACGAATCCCCATTTCGATTAGCATACGGAGTGGAGGCAATGATCCCAATAGAAGTTGAGGAAGGGTCTCTCCGAGTAGTCCACTACAATGAACAAATCAACTCTCAACTTCAAAGAGAAGAGCTCAACATACTTCTGGAAATCCAAGAGAGAGCTCGGATCAGAGAAGAAGCACTAAAGCGGCGAATGGCTTCCAGATATAATCAAAAGGTAGTACCAAGAGGTTTCGCTGAGAATGATCTCATCTTAATCCGAAATGATATTGGAACAACTCGACCCGGAGAAGGAAAGCTGGCAGCCAACTGGAAAGGACCCTACCGAGTCACAGAGATACTTGGGAAGGGCTACTACAGACTGTCCGAACTCGAGGGACGAGAACTCCCCAGATCATGGCACGCCTGTAACCTAAGAAGGTACTATAGTTAGATAAAGGTCTCATCACAAGATGCACTCTTTTTCCTAAAAAGGTTTTTTAATGAGGCGTCAAGATTGAGATTTAATCCGACTTAAGGGTATGAAAAACTCCCACCTGTATATATTTGCACTTTCTTTAAATAAAATACATTTCAGATATTCTACAAGTTCTCAAGACGCATTAATCTGAAAGTGAAGAATATATTCACTATACGATCTTGATAGGAATAATCGACCGACAAAGGTGAAAACGCAATTCACCTAAAGGTCGATTAAACCAGGACAAAAACCACAATCTATAAATCGGCAAAAGATGAACACATAATAATGCAAGAAGTTATCGAAAGTGATCCCAAAAAGAACCTGATGAGGTCTTATGGATTGCTATATAATAACTTAAAAAAGACTGGCTGACATTAAAAAGTCGGACCAAGTCAGTCCAAGTTATCAGCAAATCCCTGGAAAGAGGTCTGGCCAACCCTATTAAAGAGGAATTGCTATAACTTAGAAGAGATCGACCTAACGAAGTCGGTCTCCTACAAAACAAGTTGTAAAAGTAATCCCTGAAAGAGACCTAATAAAGGTCCAAGAAAGAGGATTACAAAAACAAGTTAGAAGAGATCGACCTAACGAAGTCAGTCTCCTACAAAACAAGTTGTAAAAGTAATCCCTGAAAGAGACCTAATAAAGGTCCAAGAAAGAGGATTACAAAAATAACTTAGAAGAGATCGACCTAACGATGTCAGTCTCCTATAAAACAAGTTGTAAAAGTAATCCCTGAAAGAGACCTAACAAAGGTCCAAGAAAGAGGATTACAAAAACAACTAGGAAAAGATCGACCTAACGAAGTCGTTCTCCTACGAAGATAAGTTATAAAAGTAATCCCTTAAAGAGACCTGGCAAAGGCCCAGGAAAGAGGATTACAAAAATAACTTAGAAGGGGACCAACATAAAGAAATCGGTTATAAGGCGCTAAAAATACAAACAAAAGCGAGGAAACCGAGAAACAAGTTGGACCCCCCACAAGTCACAAGGATCCAAGTGATGACAAGTCATCATATACCCATTTTTCAAGCTAATTTCACTTGTTTTGTTAGCATTTATGCACTTTCTTGTATCCTAAGTAAGTGATTTGGAGTGAAAATGCATAACTTCTTTAAATCAAGCAACCACCATGAAATTAATGTTAAATCATGAGGTTTAAGCTAATTTTAATTGAACTTTAATTGATTTATAAGCCTCTTGAATTTAGTGATACTTGGAGTGGTTGTTTTGGTTTATTGTAGGTGAAGAAAAGAAAAGAAAAGGAAAAGCGTGGCCTAAGAAGTGTAGCCCAAGGAAAAGAAAGTGTGGCAAAGGAGAGAAGAAGCGTGCCGCATGCAAAGGGGGAGGCAACATTGCCCTCCACAAGGGCACACTGCCCTCTAGGAGGGCAACATAAGAGAACTAAGAAGAGAAGGCAACTCTGCCCTGCCCACTCCAAGGGCAGAGCACAATTTTGTGCCTTGGAACCAAGAAGAAGAGAACCTTGCCCTGCCCTTGTGGAGGGCAGAATCGGGCTCTCCAAGGAAGAAATTCAAAGAAAAAATGTCACCCATGCATGCTACAAGGATCGAACAAGGGACCAAGAGGAAGCTAGGCACTAAGGTTCACTACCGTGCCAAGAAACCAAGGAAATTATTGTAGCGTGTGCTTCCTCCGTGATTCGAACACGGGACGTGAAAGAAGGAACATTGCCCTGCCCTCTGCGCGGGCACGGCAGAATCTTGTGGTTGGCGCACCAATTTTCGTCCCTGGCGCACCAAGTCTCGTTCCTGGCAGCACCAACGCGCGCTACGCTCGTCCCTGGCAGCACCAACTTTTCCTGCCCTGCCCTTGGCGCGGGCAGGGCAGCACCTTGCGCACCAAGAAGCAAATCCTGCGCACATTGCCGCGCCAAGCTCGCACATCGCCGCACCAATCTCATGCACCAAGCACCAATTTTCTGCCCTGCCCTCCACAAGGGCAGGGCAGCCTCCTGGAGCAACATTTTGGGCCAAAAATTCAAATTAAAAATCCATTTGAATTCATTTCTTCACCAAATCAAAAGCCCATCCAAATCCCAAAATCCAAGAATAGAAAGTGTATAAATAGAAGCTAGATTGATGTAATTAGGACCGGGACTTTACCTGGACTTTACCTTTACTTTACCTTTTACCTTTGGATTAGCTTTGAAATTTTTGCACTTTTTCTTTGAGCTTTGACTCTCTTGCAATTGTTCTTGAGAGACTTGACCGAGAGCTAAGAGGATCAAGGGAGAATTGACTGATCTCCTTCCTCATTCTTACTCGGGCAATTCTACTCTTCTGTTTCTGAGTTTTGGGTGTGTGAAATTGAGGAAATTCTGTCTCAATTCCCATTCAAACTCTTTTCAATTCGTTTTCTGCATAATTCAATTTTATTTCTGTTCCTCTACTGCTTCTTCTTTAATTTTCTGTCAATTGCTTAGATAACTCGGATCTGGGAAGGAAATTGGGTTTTAGGCTCTGCTACCTAAGCCCTTGAGTCCTAAGATCAAAATTCACTTGGGTTCTTCTGTGAACCTTGCTGCACTTTACTTTAATTTCTGTTTAAGCTTTCATTGCTTCTAATTCGATTCCTGTTCTGTTAATTGTGTCAATTCAATTCTTCTTAGTTTATGTTTTGCAATCCCAGTCCTCAATTCCCTTTTATATTCAAGCCATTTATCTTTCTTGCCATTTAAGTTACTGCAGTTTATGTTTCTTGCACTCTAAGTTTCAGTCATTTACTTTCTTGTTCTTTAAGTTTCTGCAAATTTACTTTCCTGTTCTTTAATTTACTGCACTTTTCCCTTCCCCGTTTACATTTACTGTCATTTACTTCTTGTTAAACACAAATCACTCAACCAAAGCTTGATTCGCTTGACTAAACCACCCACTAAACTAAAATTGCTCAATCCCTCAATCCCTGTGGGATCGACCTCACTCATGTGAGTTATTATTACTTGATGCGACCCGGTACACTTGCCGGTGAGTTTTGTGTTGGATCGTTTTCCACACATCAAGTTTTTGGCGCCGTTGCCGGGGATTGAAATAGATTGACAATGATTAAGTGAAGTGGAGGTCTAGATTAAGCATTTTTTTCTTTTCTGTTATTCTAATTCTTACTAACACACTAACTGTTTGAGAAATTGCCCCTATTAACTCACTAACAATTTATCTCAAATAACTGTACCTAATTCTCAAGCGTGCTGTTGTTTGGTCATCCTGATTGTTTGCATATCACAGGAAATCAAGTTCCTACAGACAAAGGGGATCATGACATGAAGCCACCACTCATTACACTCATCAAGAACAATTGTTCTTTTGACGGAAATCCATCGGAAGATCCTCAGCAGCACGTATCCACTTTTCTAAAGACCTGTAATGCAGTCAAAACCGATGGTTCAGATCATGACACTTATAAGATTCTGTTATTTCCCTTCTCATTAAAGGGTGAAGCTGCACAATGGTTTGAAACTTTTCCTCAAGGAAGTATCACTAGTTGGGATGATTTGGTTACCAAATTTCTGGCCAAATTCACCTCATCTAGACAGATCATCCAGCTGAAAAAGGAGGAACATCTATTCACACAAGGGGATGAAGAACCACTCTTCAAGGCATGGGAAAGATACAAGAAAGCGACTGATAAAGTGGGCTTCCGAGCTTTCTATGAAGGATTGACCCCAGAAACAAGAAAAGCAGTGGATTACTTCTCAGATGGCCTACTCAGAGCAACAACAACTGCCCAAGGAATTTCAGACTTCAATGACAAAGAAGTCAACAACCAACACTCATTTGAGAAATCACAGAATGCAATCCCAGAAAAAGAAGTGACAAATATTGAAGGGGCGAATGCGTTCAAGGATCTAAACGGACAAATGCACCATCAAACACAGCAAAATATGGAACTGTCTGCTGCAGTGAATGCCAAATTTCCACCATGGAGACCTCATTCTTATCTGAGAATAAGGGAGCCTCAACATCAAGAACAAGGAAGTTTCCACCAGGGCAATCCCATGACCACAACCAATCAACATCCCCTACCCACTAATACCCTCCAAAGCCAATACTCACAACACAGACACTCCCAGACTCATTTCAACTGGAGAAGGAACGAGTACCAAAATCACAAACCAAGGGACTTCAATTATAACAACCATAATTTCACAAATCAACAAAAACATCATTACAGCAATAACAACCAATACATGCCACCACCACACCCACCCTTCCTACCTTTAACATGTCATAACCAACCAACCTCACAAGACTCTCAGAGAATCACAAACTTGGAGATCCTAATGGAGAGAATAATGAAACATCAAGAGGAGACAACAAGGAACCAAGAGATGTTAATGAGAGGAATTGAGGAGCAGATAGCTCAACTGGCGAAGTACTTTGCAGAAATGGGTGAGAGGAAACCAGACACTTTCTTCAAAACCATTGAAGACAAACCAACCAACAACAAAGATGCTACAAAGAAGGAAGGATGGAAAGGGATCATAGAAGACAATGAGAAAAGACTGGACAAAGGAAGCACCAGCCAAGAAAAACACAACAAGGAATTCTTTCAAGAAGAAGCAGAGGATAGAACTAAAGAAAAGCAAAAAATCCTCACTGGAAAGTTCTCACTAGGGGATCGAGTGATGATCAATATTCAACCCTTGAAGGTGTCCCCATAGTTACTTGAGCACTACATTGTGACTAAGATCCTTCCACAAGAATCTATAGAGGTCATCAAAGAGGAAACCGGAAGGAAGTTCACAGTAAAGAAAGACAAGCTAAGACACTGTGATTTTCAACCTCCATGATCAGTAGAACAGAAGATGTCAAGCTAGTGACAATAAAAGAGCGCTTGTTGGGAGGCAACCCAACCTAAGGTAGTTTTCTTTTCATAGCTTTTCAATAAAAATGTTGAACAAGTGGTATGTATTGCAAGGAGCTAAGTTTGGTGTTGCACACCAAAACAATTTGAGGGAGAATGAAAACTTCTAAGTTTGGTGTTCCACAAAAAATATCATTTAAAAACACATTCTCACCTCTTGCATGATTCTAGCTCCAAGCAATCAAACACATTATTCAACTGTTGAATTGTTTCCTAGCTTTAACTTCATTAACCTTTAGCAAGTACACATGGTTTCAATTATGGTTGACTTGTTGCATCGGAGACAGTGGCAAAACAATTAAGTTTGGTGTTCACACACCAAAACAAATCCTGAAACCACACTCAGTTTATGCACACTAACCATATAATTAAAGGCTTGAGCAGCAAGCAACTTTGAGGATTATGCAGAACATGAGTCAACAATTGAAGACATTATGCATTTTAACTCAAAGAGAACACAACAGAAGGAAAAATCAAAGGGCTGCAACTTCAAAGGTTGTATCTAAACTTAATCCTTGCTGCTGTGAAATGTTTTGAATTTGGAAGCCTTTGTATGTCTTGCTAAAGTGTTTATCTAGCTACAAGTGAAACTGCTTGTTAAAATGCTAAATCTGCATAATGCTTGTTATCCATCACTTAGCTTTAAATATTGTTTTGTTTCCCATATGCTTAAATGAAAGAGTTTGGTTTGAATTGAAAAGTGAAATATCCAATGTTGCATAAGTATGAATGGAAATTGGTGGTGGTATATGTGTATGATTAAATGCATAACTCATGAAATAATTGTTGCATAATATCATTCTCATCCAATTGTGAGTTAGCTTGCTGTTACAAAGACTCTTATCAAGAGTGAAAAAGCCCTTGGTAACAAAAACAGAAAGAAAAGGAAAGAAAAAGCCAAAATGGCAAGAAAAACAAAGAATAAAGGTTGGACACCAATAGCTTGGACCCTAGGATATATGCCTGTGGTGTTCTTGTACTAAGATCTGCTTGGATGAGTAAATTCTAAGGGGTATTTTAAAACCCGGTCACTTAGATCAACTGATTTGGGATGGCCAATTGAAAATCCACAATAAAGAGCAACTTAGATACAAAACATTTAGTTATCCAAAGAGATGCTGGGCATCAATGATCCTAGGAAGAATGAATGAGCCATGTGTCTGTGGTGGAAAGATGTTGAGCAAAAGAAAAGAAAATAAAGCCAAAGGCTATGCTGCAGCATTGGACACCAAACCTTCAAAAGTATAATAAGCTTGTTAAGCATTGTAAGCCAAGAAAAGTTAGCAAGGTAGGAATCAAAAAGTGAGTCTTCTAACAGCAAGTTTAGCAAGCCGTTGAGGAAAGATGTGTATTATGTAACAGGAACAATAACCTGAGTTGTCATTGTCTGCATAAATGCCCCATAGATCAAGTTCTGCTATCTGCATAATAAGGATATGTGTCCTTTTCTTATTCATTTCATTTACTCTTAATTTTGATGCTTGCTTGGGGACAAGCAAGATTTAAGTTTGGTGTTGTGATGACAAGTCATCATATACCCATTTTTCAAGCTAATTTCACTTGTTTGTTAGCATTTATGCACTTTCTTGTATCCTAAGTAAGTGATTTGGAGTGAAAATGCATAACTTCTTTAAATCAAGCAACCACCATGAAATTAATGTTAAATCATGAGGTTTAAGCTAATTTTAATTGAACTTTAATTGATTTATAAGCCTCTTGAATTTAGTGATACTTGGAGTGGTTGTTTTGGTTTATTGTAGGTGAAGAAAAGAAAAGAAAAGGAAAAGCGTGGCCTAAGAAGTGTAGCCCAAGGAAAAGAAAGTGTGGCAAAGGAGAGAAGAAGCGTGCCGCATGCAAAGGGGGAGGCAACATTGCCCTCCACAAGGGCACACTGCCCTCTAGGAGGGCAACATAATAGAACCAAGAAGAGAAGGCAACTCTGCCCTGCCCACTCCAAGGGCAGAGCACAATTTTGTGCCTTGGAACCAAGAAGAAGAGAACCTTGCCCTGCCCTTGTGGAGGGCAGAATCGGGCTCTCCAAGGAAGAAATTCAAAGAAAAAATGTCACCCATGCATGCTACAAGGATCGAACAAGGGACCATGAGGAAGCTAGGCACTAAGGTTCACTACCGTGCCAAGAAACCAAGGAAATTATTGTAGCGTGTGCTTCCTCCGTGATTCGAACACGGGACGTGAAAGAAGGAACATTGCCCTGCCCTCTGCGCGGGCAGGGCAGAATCTTGTGGTTGGCGCACCAATTTTCGTCCCTGGCGCACCAAGTCTCGTTCCTGGCAGCACCAACGCGCGCTACGCTCGTCCCTGGCAGCACCAACTTTTCCTGCCCTGCCCTTGGCGCGGGCAGGGCAGCACCTTGCGCACCAAGAAGCAAATCCTGCGCACATTGCCGCGCCAAGCTCGCACATCGCCGCACCAATCTCATGCACCAAGCACCAATTTTCTACCCTGCCCTCCACAAGGGCAGGGCAGCCTCCTGGAGCAACATTTTGGGCCAAAAATTCAAATTAAAAATCCATTTGAATTCATTTCTTCACCAAATCAAAAGCCCATCCAAATCCCAAAATCCAAGAATAGAAAGTGTATAAATAGAAGCTAGATTGATGTAATTAGGACCGGGACTTTACCTGGACTTTACCTTTACTTTACCTTTTACCTTTGGATTAGCTTTGAAATTTTTGCACTTTTTCTTTGAGCTTTGACTCTCTTGCAATTGTTCTTGAGAGACTTGACCGAGAGCTAAGAGGATCAAGGGAGAATTGACTGATCTCCTTCCTCATTCTTACTCGGGCAATTCTACTCTTCTGTTTCTGAGTTTTGGGTGTGTGAAATTGAGGAAATTCTGTCTCAATTCCCATTCAAACTCTTTTCAATTCATTTTCTGCATAATTCAATTTTATTTCTGTTCCTCTACTGCTTCTTCTTTAATTTTCTGTCAATTGCTTAGATAACTCGGATCTGGGAAGGAAATTGGGTTTTAGGCTCTGCTACCTAAGCCCTTGAGTCCTGAGATCAAAATTCACTTGGGTTCTTCTGTGAACCTTGCTGCACTTTACTTTAATTTCTGTTTAAGCTTTCATTGCTTCTAATTCGATTCCTGTTCTGTTAATTGTGTCAATTCAATTCTTCTTAGTTTATGTTTTGCAATCCCAGTCCTCAATTCCATTTTATATTCAAGCCATTTATCTTTCTTGCCATTTAAGTTACTGCAGTTTATGTTTCTTGCACTCTAAGTTTCAGTCATTTACTTTCTTGTTCTTTAAGTTTCTGCAAATTTACTTTCCTGTTCTTTAATTTACTGCACTTTTCCCTTCCCCGTTTACATTTACTGTCATTTACTTCTTGTTAAACACAAATCACTCAACCAAAGCTTGATTCGCTTGACTAAACCACCCACTAAACTAAAATTGCTCAATCCCTCAATCCCTGTGGGATCGACCTCACTCATGTGAGTTATTATTACTTGATGCGACCCGGTACACTTGCCGGTGAGTTTTGTGTTGGATCGTTTTCCACACATCAAGTTTTTGGCGCCGTTGCCGGGGATTGAAATAGATTGACAATGATTAAGTGAAGTGGAGGTCTAGATTAAGCATTTTTTTCTTTTCTGTTATTCTAATTCTTACTAACACACTAACTGTTTGAGAAATTGCCCCTATTAACTCACTAACAATTTATCTCAAATAACTGTACCTAATTCTCAAGCGTGCTGTTGTTTGGTCATCCTGATTGTTTGCATATCACAGGAAATCAAGTTCCTACAGACAAAGGGGATCATGACATGAAGCCACCACTCATTAAACTCATCAAGAACAATTGTTCTTTTGACGGAAATCCATCGGAAGATCCTCAGCAGCACGTATCCACTTTTCTAAAGACCTGTAATGCAGTCAAAACCGATGGTTCAGATTATGACACTTATAAGATTCTGTTATTTCCCTTCTCATTAAAGGGTGAAGCTGCACAATGGTTTGAAACTTTTCCTCAAGGAAGTATCACTAGTTGGGATGATTTGGTTACCAAATTTCTGGCCAAATTCACCTCATCTAGACAGATCATCCAGCTGAAAAAGGAGGAACATCTATTCACACAAGGGGATGAAGAACCACTCTTCAAGGCATGGGAAAGATACAAGAAAGCGACTGATAAAGTGGGCTTCCGAGCTTTCTATGAAGGATTGACCCCAGAAACAAGAAAAGCAGTGGATTACTTCTCAGATGGCCTACTCAGAGCAACAACAACTGCCCAAGGAATTTCAGACTTCAATGACAAAGAAGTCAACAACCAACACTCATTTGAGAAATCACAGAATGCAATCCCAGAAAAAGAAGTGACAAATATTGAAGGGGCGAATGCGTTCAAGGATCTAAACGGACAAATGCACCATCAAACACAGCAAAATATGGAACTGTCTGCTGCAGTGAATGCCAAATTTCCACCATGGAGACCTCATTCTTATCTGAGAATAAGGGAGCCTCAACATCAAGAACAAGGAAGTTTCCACCAGGGCAATCCCATGACCACAACCAATCAACATCCCCCACCCACTAATACCCTCCAAAGCCAATACTCACAACACAGACACTCCCAGACTCATTTCAACTAGAGAAGGAACGAGTACCAAAATCACAAACCAAGGGACTTCAATTATAACAACCATAATTTCACAAATCAACAAAAACATCATTACAGCAATAACAACCAATACATGCCACCACCACACCCACCCTTCCTACCTTTAACATGTCATAACCAACCAACCTCACAAGACTCTCAGAGAATCACAAACTTGGAGATCTTAATGGAGAGAATAATGAAACATCAAGAGGAGACAACAAGGAACCAAGAGATGTTAATGAGAGGAATTGAGGAGCAGATAGCTCAACTGGCGAAGTACTTTGCAGAAATGGGTGAGAGGAAACCAGACACTTTCTTCAAAACCATTGAAGACAAACCAACCAACAACAAAGATGCTACAAAGAAGGAAGGATGGAAAGGGATCATAGAAGACAATGAGAAAAGACTGGACAAAGGAAGCACCAGCCAAGAAAAACACAACAAGGAATTCTTTCAAGAAGAAGCAGAGGATAGAACTAAAGAAAAGCAAAAAATCCTCACTGGAAAGTTCTCACTAGGGGATCGAGTGATGATCAATATTCAACCCTTGAAGGTGTCCCCACAGTTACTTGAGCACTACATTGTGACTAAGATCCTTCCACAAGAATCTATAGAGGTCATCAAAGAGGAAACCGGAAGGAAGTTCACAGTAAAGAAAGACAAGCTAAGACACTGTGATTTTCAACCTCCATGATCAGTAGAACAGAAGATGTCAAGCTAGTGACAATAAAAGAGCGCTTGTTGGGAGGCAACCCAACCTAAGGTAGTTTTCTTTTCAAAGCTTTTCAATAAAAATGTTGAACAAGTGGTATGTATTGCAAGGAGCTAAGTTTGGTGTTGCACACCAAAACAATTTGAGGGAGAATGAAAACTTCTAAGTTTGGTGTTCCACAAAAATATCATTTAAAAACACATTCTCACCTCTTGCATGATTCTAGCTCCAAGCAATCAAACACATTATTCAACTGTTGAATTGTTTCCTAGCTTTAACTTCATTAACCTTTAGCAAGTACACATGGTTTCAATTATGGTTGACTTGTTGCATCGGAGACAGTGGCAAAACAATTAAGTTTGGTGTTCACACACCAAAACAAATCCTGAAACCACACTCAGTTTATGCACACTAACCATATAATTAAAGGCTTGAGCAGCAAGCAACTTTGAGGATTATGCAGAACATGAGTCAACAATTGAAGACATTATGCATTTTAACTCAAAGAGAACACAACAGAAGGAAAAATCAAAGGGCTGCAACTTCAAAGGTTGTATCTAAACTTAATCCTTGCTGCTGTGAAATGTTTTGAATCTGGAAGCCTTTGTATGTCTTGCTAAAGTGTTTATCTAGCTACAAGTGAAACTGCTTGTTAAAATGCTAAATCTGCATAATGCTTGTTATCCATCACTTAGCTTTAAATATTGTTTTGTTTCCCATATGCTTAAATGAAAGAGTTTGGTTTGAATTGAAAAGTGAAATATCCAATGTTGCATAAGTATGAATGGAAATTGGTGGTGGTATATGTGTATGATTAAATGCATAACTCATGAAATAATTGTTGCATAATATCATTCTCATCCAATTGTGAGTTAGCTTGCTGTTACAAAGACTCTTATCAAGAGTGAAAAAGCCCTTGGTAACAAAAACAGAAAGAAAAGGAAAGAAAAAGCCAAAATGGCAAGAAAAACAAAGAATAAAGGTTGGACACCAATAGCTTGGACCCTAGGATATATGCCTGTGGTGTTCTTGTACTAAGATCTGCTTGGATGAGTAAATTCTAAGGGGTATTTTAAAACCCGGTCACTTAGATCAACTGATTTGGGATGGCCAATTGAAAATCCACAATAAAGAGCAACTTAGATACAAACATTTAGTTATCCAAAGAGATGCTGGGCATCAATGATCCTAGGAAGAATGAATGAGCCATGTGTCTGTGGTGGAAAGATGTTGAGCAAAAGAAAAGAAAATAAAGCCAAAGGCTATGCTGCAGCATTGGACACCAAACCTTCAAAAGTATAATAAGCTTGTTAAGCATTGTAAGCCAAGAAAAGTTAGCAAGGGAGGAATCAAAAAGTGAGTCTTCTAACAGCAAGTTTAGCAAGCCGTTGAGGAAAGATGTGTATTATGTAACAGGAACAATAACCTGAGTTGTCATTGTCTGCATAAATGCCCCATAGATCAAGTTCTGCTATCTGCATAATAAGGATATGTGTCCTTTTCTTATTCATTTCATTTACTCTTAATTTTGATGCTTGCTTGGGGACAAGCAAGATTTAAGTTTGGTGTTGTGATGACAAGTCATCATATACCCATTTTTCAAGCTAATTTCACTTGTTTTGTTAGCATTTATGCACTTTCTTGTATCCTAAGTAAGTGATTTGGAGTGAAAATGCATAACTTCTTTAAATCAAGCAACCACCATGAAATTAATGATAAATCATGAGGTTTAAGCTAATTTTAATTGAACTTTAATTGATTTATAAGCCTCTTGAATTTAGTGATACTTGGAGTGGTTGTTTTGGTTTATTGTAGGTGAAGAAAAGAAAAGAAAAGGAAAAGCGTGGCCTAAGAAGTGTAGCCCAAGGAAAAGAAAGTGTGGCAAAGGAGAGAAGAAGCGTGCCGCATGCAAAGGGGGAGGCAACATTGCCCTCCACAAGGGCACACTGCCCTCTAGGAGGGCAACATAAGAGAACCAAGAAGAGAAGGCAACTCTGCCCTGCCCACTCCAAGGGCAGAGCACAATTTTGTGCCTTGGAACCAAGAAGAAGAGAACCTTGCCCTGCCCTTGTGGAGGGCAGAATCGGGCTCTCCAAGGAAGAAATTCAAAGAAAAAATGTCACCCATGCATGCTACAAGGATCGAACAAGGGACCATGAGGAAGCTAGGCACTAAGGTTCACTACCGTGCCAAGAAACCAAGGAAATTATTGTAGCGTGTGCTTCCTCCGTGATTCGAACACGGGACGTGAAAGAAGGAACATTGCCCTGCCCTCTGCGCGGGCAGGGCAGAATCTTGTGGTTGGCGCACCAATTTTCGTCCCTGGCGCACCAAGTCTCGTTCCTGGCAGCACCAACGCGCGCTACGCTCGTCCCTGGCAGCACCAACTTTTCCTGCCCTGCCCTTGGCGCGGGCAGGGCAGCACCTTGTGCACCAAGAAGCAAATCCTGCGCACATTGCCGCGCCAAGCTCGCACATCGCCGCACCAATCTCATGCACCAAGCACCAATTTTCTACCCTGCCCTCCACAAGGGCAGGGCAGCCTCCTGGAGCAACATTTTGGGCCAAAAATTCAAATTAAAAATCCATTTGAATTCATTTCTTCACCAAATCAAAAGCCCATCCAAATCCCAAAATCCAAGAATAGAAAGTGTATAAATAGAAGCTAGATTGATGTAATTAGGACCGGGACTTTACCTGGACTTTACCTTTACTTTACCTTTTACCTTTGGATTAGCTTTGAAATTTTTGCACTTTTTCTTTGAGCTTTGACTCTCTTGCAATTGTTCTTGAGAGACTTGACCGAGAGCTAAGAGGATCAAGGGAGAATTGACTGATCTCCTTCCTCATTCTTACTCGGGCAATTCTACTCTTCTGTTTCTGAGTTTTGGGTGTGTGAAATTGAGGAAATTCTGTCTCAATTCCCATTCAAACTCTTTTCAATTCGTTTTCTGCATAATTCAATTTTATTTCTGTTCCTCTACTGCTTCTTCTTTAATTTTCTGTCAATTGCTTAGATAACTCGGATCTGGGAAGGAAATTGGGTTTTAGGCTCTGCTACCTAAGCCCTTGAGTCCTAAGATCAAAATTCACTTGGGTTCTTCTGTGAACCTTGCTGCACTTTACTTTAATTTCTGTTTAAGCTTTCATTGCTTCTAATTCGATTCCTGTTCTGTTAATTGTGTCAATTCAATTCTTCTTAGTTTATGTTTTGCAATCCCAGTCCTCAATTCCCTTTTATATTCAAGCCATTTATCTTTCTTGCCATTTAAGTTACTGTAGTTTATGTTTCTTGCACTCTAAGTTTCAGTCATTTACTTTCTTGTTCTTTAAGTTTCTGCAAATTTACTTTCCTGTTCTTTAATTTACTGCACTTTTCCCTTCCCCCTTTACATTTACTGTCATTTACTTCTTGTTAAACACAAATCACTCAACCAAAGCTTGATTCGCTTGACTAAACCACCCACTAAACTAAAATTGCTCAATCCCTCAATCCCTGTGGGATCGACCTCACTCATGTGAGTTATTATTACTTGATGCGACCCGGTACACTTGCCGGTGAGTTTTGTGTTGGATCGTTTTCCACACATCACCAAGCTACAAACAAAAAGTACGAAAGCAATCTGAAGAGGCCAAGCAGCAAGATTCCAACAGACACCCTGCTAAAGCACAATGAAAGCATAGTATGATAAAGCTTCAAAGAGGCCACCAAAATCAACCTTAGAGAAACCATTTTGTTTTCAAAATAAAGTTGCTAAAAATAGCAACTGGAGTATCAACAGTCAATAAAACATCATTCACCAAAAAGAGTTCAAAACCCACAAACCAGGCTATTTACACAAACACTTAAAGGAGATCAACCAAGATCTGGAGCCTTCCCGGCAGCATCAGTACGGGGAGAAGGAGGGCAAGTCTGAATAGGCACAGCATCTACAGTTCCATCATCCCGATTCAGAATCTGGTAATCTGGATCGGACATAATGGGAGGAACTGAGGAGGTCGACACCTTAAGAGAAGGCACTGAGGGAGGGTCAGCCTCATCATCATCCTGGTCATCAGGGACAATCTTACCATCCCTCACCACATTGTCCAGGCTGATGAGAGTCAAGTCGACATCAGGAGCAACAATTCAGAACTGCTCCATCAGGTTCTCGGAGACGGCAGTTACGCTGCCCACAAGGTGACCCTGAAGCTCACCATAATTAATTCGAGCAGTTTCCAAATCATCCCGGAGATGCATCAATTCCCTTTAAGCCGAGACATAGCTATCCTTATGCTTCAGTGCCATGTCCTTAGCTAACTTCAAAGAAGCAGCCAAGGCAATAGAGCTGGCCTTCTCACCCTCGAGCTCCTTCTCCACTTTCGCCAACTTCACCTCCAACTCATCCTTCAGACCCTTAATCCGATCAAATTCTGACTTGGCCTCCTCCATGAAGGATTTTGTGGCATGAATCGGGATCCCCTGAACTGTTCGGAAAATAGTCGCACCCATATGAGCCATCTTCACACTACTTTTGGTAATAAAATCCAGATGCTGAAGAAGAGACACGTCGTCCATAGAAAGCCTACCATAGGGGGCAATTTGTTGGTCAACAAACTCGATAGCATCAAAGTCTGGGGCATCCAGGTTAAAGGGCTCGGATGTTTTTTGCTTTTTTAAGGGAGGGACACCAGAAGCAACGGCAGAAGTCTGAGGAGGATCGACCTGGTGAAACCGAGGAGTAGGAATTACTTTCTTCGGCCCAAGAGAACTCGGCACAGGAGGCTTCACTGGGACCTGAAAAGATCCCTCGTTGGTCACTTTGGCCGAGATGTTCAGAGCAGCAGTTGCCTTCTTTGCCCGTTTAAAGGCCTTCATGGAGTCGTTGTTCTTAGACATCTCTGCAAATACAGAATTAGCCACAGCAAAGAGTTATGGTCATAACAAAGGAAAGAAAAAATTAAGAAACAAGTATAAGAGACAAGTCAGACAAGTACCCAAAACAGTATAAACCAAGGACGGGTTATTTAAAAACCTTTTTGTATCAAGATGGCGTGGTTTCCCCCACAGATCCTCAAGAACAACAACGAAAGCATGCTCAACATCATCAAGCATCTCCCAACTATAGCGAGACACTCTCACATCCCTCTGCCACTCTAGAGGGAAAGAAGGCTCATCATTTTCATCAAGAAAAAAGGGGCGGGCCCCCTCGACAGCACGAACCTTAAAGAAGTAATTCTTGAAATCCTTGAAGGACTCATCATACATAGCAAAAACTTTGTGGACCTGGGCGGACCTAAAGGAAACCCAAGAAGCTTTCTTTTTTGAAGAACCGCCAGGCTTGGCAGAAACAAACAAATAAAGGAAAAGAGTCTGGGAAGGTGTTACATCTAATTCATGGCAGAGAAGTTGAAAAATTTTAATAAAACCCCAGGAATTAGGGTGAAGCTGGAATGGAGCAATATTACACGACCACAACAGGTCGGTCTCAAAAGCAGTAAAAGGAAAGGTAATGTTCAACTGGCTGAAGAAGTATTCATATGCATAGAAGAAGGGACGCTCCCTCTCAATGGAAGTCGGAAAACAAACTCTCTCATCAGAATAAGGAGCAATAAGCTCGTAATCCTCTTCACGGACATTGATACCACAAATCCTATGGTGCTTCATCAGCTCTGTGTAAAACTCAGCATCCACAAAAGAAACACACAACAAAAAAGGGGAGTCCAGCCAATCGGACATCCCCTCGGAAACTCTGGAAGACATCTCTACAATGTTATTGCGAGAAGACATGAGGCCAACTAATCCTACAAGTAAGAAAAGAAGATGGGGTTACTACAAACATCTCGGACAAAGGGAGAAAACAATTCGGTCAATACTTCTCAGGCGATGAAAGAAAGAAAAGGAAAACCCCAAGACTCAAACCAAAGTCTTGGGGCACCCTTTGGAGGCAGTAACAAAGCAAGATTTCCATTAAAAATCTACAGCTTGCATCCCAGCATTTCTCAAAAAAGAACTCAAAACAACAAACACTTTTCACCAAAGAAAAACACAGAAAATCATTACAAAGCCTACCAAGCAAAAAGCATTCCCAAACATCAAGCATGCCAAGCAGAAACCATTAAAGATGCAACATTTTTTCAAAGATCAGGAAATCTCCAAAAGTGAGGAACAGATGCAGATCGAGTATCAGACAGGAAACAACCAAAAGCAACAATAAAACCCTAGAAAGCCTCGACAAAAATACCAAGAAAACCCATAGGAGAAAGATATGAAAAACACGCTACAGCCACAAGCAAATACAAGACCACAAAAAAGATTCAAACTTTCAAACATGCAAAATCAAAACTTCACCAAAAAACTAAAGACAAAGCTACGAAAGAAGCAAGAAAGCTAGTACCAACCGGGAAAGAGCAGCAAGCTTCAAAGAAAATTGAAGATGGAAGACGGAATCCGGGAATGCCTTCTCACAAAAGAAAGAACGCGAACAAGAGCAATGTCGCAGGAAGAAACGTGAAACTCCAGGCGAAAACAGAAGCTCCAGAAACGTCAAACGATGTCACAACATAGAGAAAGCAGAAGCGCAAACAAAAAATAGAGAGCGGAGAAAGCGGAGAAAAGAAGTTATGAAAAGGGCGAAAGGAGAGAAACCGTTTCTGGGCTTTCAAAATCGAAATAAAAGAGCCAGAGGGAAACGGGGTAATTAATGCTAAAATTAAGGAAGGCATAAACCCTCGCACGTTCCGAAAGCGCCAATATAAAAGCGCGCGCTTTTGAGGAAATGCTCTACATTCAAAAGCTGCTACAAAGGAATCGACAAAATGCTTGAGTTCGGCTTCACCAAAGAAGGACCGAAGTCAAGGACTCGACCTCAAAAAAAAGGAAGACCGAGCTAAAGCAGGGGCACTGTTCATACCCTGGGTCGAGCTGTCCGACCCGGGATGTTTTACAGACAAAGCAACCGACCTCTTCAAGTCAGGACAACCCGACCTCTTCTCAAAGAGCTCGGCCAAGTCACAGAAAAGCCCAAACAAAGGGCCCAAATAGAGGAACACGTCCCAAATCCAAGGGCAGCCCAAGCCCGTAGAGATGAAGGCAGTTCCCTTGAAAGATAAAGATGAACTCACTTAAAGATAAGATAAAGATAAGATAAGATAACTAACTTATCATATCCATAGGAGGCCACATCTCACCATTATAAATACACTGGAGCTCCCAGGTATAACTCATACTCTGATTCTACTCAATACCTGCTTAATACCCTTGCTAACTTAAGCATCGGAGTCCCTTGCAGGTACCCCCCACCCTTCGGTGATAAAGGATCAGCTGCACTCTCAGTTCCACAAGTCAGACACACTAGCTCCGGCCGCTATACACCCGCCGGACACGTCGGCTCCGACCAGTACAGAAGATCTCGACCGAGATCGACCTACAGTTTCAGGTAACCCTCGGAACAGCTGGGATTGAGATGCTCCTTCCATCAAATTTGGAAGTAGGTGTAGTATAGTCACCAAGCATCCTCCTTGTATTATTGTTGTTGGGTTTGGCTGCCATATCCTTTTCTTGTTCAAAAATTTCAGTAAGGTTGTCTCTGGATTGTTGTGTTTTAGCTTCTCTTAGTTTCTTCATCAGAGTCCTTTCAGGTTCAGGGTCAGCTTCAACAAGAATGCCTTTTTCCTTGTTCCTACTCATTTGAGAAAGAAGAGAACAGAAAAGGAAGAGGAATCCTCTATGTCACAGTATAGAGATTCCTTTATGTTAGTAGAAGAAGGAAGGAATAGTAGAAGGAAAAGGTAAGAATCCAAACACAAGGGGGAGGATAGGTTCGAATTCTTGAGTAGAGAAGAAGTGTTAGTAGATAAATAAATAGATAGAAGACGATGAGAGAGAGGAATTTCGAAAATAAATTTTGAAAAAGGGTTAGTGATTTTCGAAAATTGAGATAAGAAATAAAATTAAAATTAAAATTTGAAACAATTAATTAATTAAAAAAATTTTGAAAAAGAGGGAGATGTTTTCCAAAAATTTAGAGAGAAAAGTAGTTAGGTGGTTTTGAAAAAGATAAGAAACAAACAAAAAGTTAATTAGTTAGTTGAAAAAGATTTGAAAATCAATTTTGAAAAGATAAGAAGTTAGAAAAGATTTTTGAAATCAATTTTTTGGAAAAGATATGATTTTGAAAAAGATATGGTTGAAAAGATATTTTGAAAAGATTTAATTTTTTTTAAAATTAAAATTAATTACTTGACTAACAAGAAACTAAAAGATATGACTCTAGAATTTAAAGATTGAACCTTTCTTAACAAGAAAGTAACAAACTTCAAATTTTTGAATCAATCACATTAATTGTTAGTAAAGTTTTCGAAATTTTGAAATAAAGATAAGAAAAAGATTTTGAAAATCAAAATTAAAAAAATTTTGAAAATAATACAAAAAATGAAAAAGATTTGATTTTTGAAAAAGATTTTGAAAAGATAGGATTTTTAAAATTGAAAATTTGACTTGACTTATAAGAAATAGCTAAGTTTTAAAAAATTTTGACTAAGTCAACTCAAATTTTCGAAATTTATGAGAAAATTAAGGAAAAGATATTTTTTGATTTTTTTGAATTTTTAATGATGAGAGAGAAAAAAAAAAGTAAAATGTCATTTTTGTGTTTTTCTCTTTTCTTTTTCGATCAAAACAAAGAATGCATGCAAGAACACTATGAATGTCAAGATGAACACCAAGAACACTTTGAAGATCAAGATGAACATCAAGCTTTATTTTTGAAAAATTTTCATGAAAAGTAAAATATGCAAGACACCAAACTTAAAAATCTTTAATGCTTAGATACCATGAATGCAAGATTGTATATGAAAAACAACAAAAGACACAAAACATGAAAATTTAAAGATCAAACAAGAAGACTTATCAAGAACAACTTGAAGATCATGAAGAACACATGCATGAATTTTCGAAAAAAAGAATGCATAAATTTTAAAAAACATGCAATTGACACCAAACTTAAAATTTGACTCTAGACTCAAACAAGAAACACAAAATATTTTTTTATTATTTTTTTTATTTTATTAATTTTTTTGGATTTTTCGAAAGTTATTTTTGAAAAATGAAAATAAAGAAAAAATTTTTTGAAAGATTTTTAAAAAATTTTTGAAAAGAAAATTACATAATTTGAGCAAAAGATGAACTGTCAGTTGTCCAAACTCGAACAATCCCCGGCAACGGCACCAAATACTTGGTGTACGAAATTATAATCTCTAATAATGGCATTCAACTTGGTATGCGCGTTTATAACTCAGCACTTTCTTAACAACCTCGCACAACTAACCAGCAAGTGCATTGGGTCGTCCAAGTAATAAACCTTACGTGAGTAAGGGTCAATCCCACGGAGATTGTTGGAATGAAGCAAGCTATGGTCATCTTGTAAATCTCAGTCAGGCGGATAATAAATGGATATGGGGTTTTTGAATAATAATTATAAATAAACAGAAAATAAAGATAGAAACACTTATGTAAATCATTGGAGAGAATTTCAGATAAGTGTATGGAGATGCTTTGTCCCTGTTGGATCTCTGCTTTCCTACTGCCTTCCTTCAATCCTTCTTATTCCTTTCCATGGCAAGATGTATGTAGGGCATCACCGTTGTCAATGGCTGTGATGCCAGGGCATCTAGGCCAGTTTCACTGACCTTTTCTTTACTCTTTTAGGGTAGTTTCATGCATTTTCTTAGTGAATAAGGCAAGTTTTGGATGAAATTACACTTACACCTTGATTCAAGCAACTTTTGTGAACTTTGCATAATTTCATGAGTATTTTCCTAGAATTGCATGATAAATTGATGATGCATAATCTCATGACTTTGGCTAGAGCTTTGATGCACTTTAATTGCTTGATTTCAGGGCAAAGGAATCAAGGAAGAACCACGTTAGTATTCACGTTAACCTAGTTAATGTGAACACTAACGTGGAATGGTGAAAAGCTTGCAACGTTAATGAGAAAAGTGATCACCAATAACGCCTGCGAAGCCATCCAAAGTTCACGTTACTTGCCACGTTAACTAAGTTAACGTGGTAGTTAACGTAGAAGAAAAAGGGAACTCCAACGTTAAGAATAAACGTGAACACCAACAACGTTTTCCTCCAACGTTAGTGGTAAAAGTGAACACCACTAACGTTGGAGAACTTGGCAATGATCCACGTTAAGAGTCACGTTAACGTAGTTAACGTGAACTCTAACGTGGAAGAGGAAAACAAAAGCCAACGTTAGTGACACTCACTTTTGTCACTAACGTTGGACCAACTAGCATTGCCTACGTTAACTTTCACGTTAAGACCATTAACGTGAAAGTTAACGTGGAGTTGAGATCAAAGAGCCAACGTTAGTGACACTCACTTTTGTCACTAACGTTGGAAGATGGCATAACTACTACGTTAAGAGCCACGTTAACTTAGTTAACGTGAGTTCCAACGTAGAAAACTTGGGCACTTTTGGGAACTACTCTCTATATATTTACTTTTCTGCACTTTTAGCATGGATTTTTTTTTCTGCCATTTTTTATTTCTAGAGCTATGAACAACTAAACCCCTTTCATTGGGTTAGGGAGCTCTGTTGTAATTTGATGGATCAATTATAGTTTTCATTCTTCTTCTTCTTTCTTTTCTCTTGATCTTACTAGAAAGCTTTCGATCTTAATTCAATTGGTTAGTTGTCTTGGAAAAGCAACTCTCCATAATTGGATCTCCTTTGAGCCTTGGAAAAGGGATGAAGAGATCATGCTGGAAATGCTTTCTCATGTTGGACCAAATTGGGGTTTGGGCGGATATAGTGACATGTAATCCTCCCAATACTTTAATTTGGAAATACATGTGGTATAATCAGTGACCACACTTCATCTCTTCCCATGAGCAATTAAATCAAGGAATTGGGCAATTGTTCAAGGTTAGAGAGATTGGATTGCCAAGGAATTGGGATCCAATCACTTAAGATTGCCAAGGAGATCAATGAATGCATTGATTGAGGAAGAGATAAAATGAACTTGATCCGGAGAATTCAACATCTCCTGAACCCAATGATTACCCCATTTCTGATCTTACCCATTCTCTTTACTTTCTGCCATTTATTTTCATGCTCATTACCCCAAATCCCCATTTAAGATTCTGCACTTTAATTTCTGTTATTTACTTTCCAGTCATTTAAATTTCTGCATCTCAATCTAAATTCTGTTTAGCTCAACTAGCATATTCTTCTAACTAAAGTTGCTTGACCAATCAATCCTTGTGGGATTCGACCTCACTCTATTGTGAGTTTTACTTGACAACAATTCGGTATACTTGCCGAGGGGAAATTTGTTGAGAGACAAGTTTTCATGCATCAGGCTACATCCCATCTGGTGGACGAAATTGTGATCACATTATATGTTTCTTGGATTTTGAATGAATGCTTATTTATGGCACTGCCATGTTCTAATTATTTTGAGATGAAGGCTTCTAAGGGGCAGCACCTGTGTGAGGTTTTCTTTATTGGAATTCACAACTCCGCTCAACTAACCAGCAAGTGTACTGGGTCGTCCAAGTAATAACCTTACGTGAGTAAGGGTCGAATCCACAGAGATTGTTGGTATGAAGCAAGCTATGGTCACCTTGTAGATCTCAGTCAGGCGGATTAAACATGATACTTAATTGGATTCAAATAATAAAAAGGATAGAAATACTTATGCAGATTCATTGGTAGGAATTTCAGATAAGCGGAATGGAGATGCTACAGAGCTCTCAGACGCCTGCTTTCCTACTGCTTCCACTCAATCCTTCTTACTCCTTTCCATGGCAAGCTGTATGTAGGGCATCACCGTTGTCAATGGCTACATCCCATCCTTGCAGTGAAAGCTAATGCTCACGCACTCTGTCACAGTACGGCCAATCACCGGTTGGTTCCCTCCCCTACTGGAATAGAATCCCTCTTTTGCGTCTGTCACTAACGCCCAGCAGGTTACAGGTTTGAAGCTCGTTCATAAGTGAGAATAATAATGAGGGTTATCTAACTCATCATCATTCATCATGTTCTTGAGTACGAATGAATATCTTGGAATAAGAATAAGATAGAGAATTGAATAAGAGAAAATAGAACTGCATTAATCTTTGAGGTACAGCAGAGCTCCACACCCTTAATCTATGGTGTGCAGAAACTCCACCGTTGAAAAATACATAAGTGAAAGAGGTCCAGGCATGGCCGAATGGCCAGCCCCCTAAAACATGATCAATAGTCTCTTAGGATCAAGAATAAAACAAAACTGAGACCAAAGATGTCTAATACAATAGATAAATGTCCTATATATACTAGACTAGCTACTAGGGTTTACATGAGTAAGTAATTGATGCATAAATCCACTTCCGGGGCCCACTTGGTGTGTGCTTGGGCTGAGCTTGATAAATACACGAGCAGAGGCTTCTCTTGGAGTTGAATTTCGAGTTATGATGTGCTTTGGGCGTTCAACTCCGGATCATGACGTTTTTCTGGCGTTTAACTCCAGAAAGGAGCGTGTACTTGGCGTTCAACGCCAAGTTGCGTCGTCATTCTTCGAATAAAGTATGGACTATTATATATTGCTGGAAAGCCCTGGATGTCTACTTTCCAACGCCGTTGAGAGCGCGCCAATTGGAGTTCTGTAGCTCCAGAAAATCCATTTCGAGTGCAGGGAGGTCAGAATCCAACAGCATCAGCAGTCCTTTTGTCAGCCTTTTTCAGAGTTTTGCTCAAATCCCTCAATTTCAGTCAGAATTTACCTGAAATCACAGAAAAACACACAAACTCATAGTAAAGTCCAGAAATGTGAATTTAACATAAAAACTAAGGAAAACATCCCTAAAAGTAGCTTAATCATCCTAAAAACTATATAAAAACAATGCCAAAAAGCGTATAGATTATCCGCTCATCACAACACCAAACTTAAATTGTTGCTTGTCCCCAAGCAACTGAAAATCAAATAGGATAAAAAGAAGAGAATATACTATGAAGTCCAAAATATCAATGAATATTAATTTAATTACATGAGCGGGACTTGTAGCTTTTTGCTTCTGAACAGTTTTGGCATCTCACTTTTTCCTTTGTAGTTTAGAGGTATTGGAGTCTCTGGGGGAACTTAGAATTTGGGATAGTGTTATTGACTTTCTTAGTTAAGCATGTTGATTCTTGAACACAGCTACTTATGAGTCTTGGCTGTGGCCCTAAGCATTTTGTCTTCCAGTATTACCACCGGATACACAAATGCCACAGACACATAACTGGGTGAACCTTTTCAGATTGTGACTTAGCTTTGCTAAAGTCCCCAGTTAGTGGTGTCCAGAGCTCTTAAGCACACTCTTTAGCTTTAGATCACGACTTTAACCATTCAGTCTCAAGCTTTTCACTTGGACCTTCATGACACAAGCACATGGTTAGGGACAGCTTGATTTAGCCGCTTAGGCCTGGATTTATTTTCCTTGGGCCCTCCTATCCAGTGATGCTCAAAGCCTTGGATCCTTGCTTTAAAATTTTCGCCATTTTTTTTTCACTGCTTTTTCTTGCTTCAAGAATCAATTTCATGATGTTTTTCAGATCATCAATAACATTTCTCTTTGTTCATCATTCTTTCAAGAACCAACAATTTTAAACACTCATAAACAACAAGATCCAAAGACATATGCACTGTTCATTCATTCATTCAGAAAACAAGAGTATTGTCACCACATCACTATAATTAAACTAAATTCAATAATAATTTCAAAAATTATGTACTTCTTGTTCTTTTGAATTAAAACATTTTTTTTAAGAGAGGTGAAGGACTAATGGAATTTATTTATAGCTTTAAGGCATGGTTACATACTAATGATCATGAAATAAAGACACAAAACATAGATAAACACAATAATTAAAAACCGAAAACAGAAAGAAATAAAGAACAAGGAATGAATCCACCTCTAGTGGCGTCTTCTTCTTGAAGGACCAATGATGTTCTTCAACTCTTCTATGTCCCTTCCTTGCCTTTGTTGCTCCTCCCTCATTGCTCTTTGATCTTCTCTTATTTCTTGGAGAGTGAGGGCGTGTTCATGGTGTTCCACCCTTAGTTGTTCCACATTATGGCTCAAGTCTTCCAAGGAGGTACTAAGTTGCTCCCAATAGTTGTTGGGAGGAAAGTGCATGTGAGGCATTTGTTGATGATGAACTTCCTCATGTTCTCCTTGGGGGCCGTGAGGAATTTCCCTTATTTGCTCCATCCTTTTCTTGGTGATGGGCTTGTCTTCTTCAATGGAGACATCTCCATCTATGATAACTCCGGCTGAATAACATAGATGGCATATGAGGTGAGGGAAGGCTAGCCGTGCCATGTATGAAGGCTTGTCAGCTATTTTGTAGAGTTCATTGGATATGACTTCATGAACCTCTACTTCCTCTCCAATCATGATGCTATGAATCATGATGGCCCGATCCACAGTAACTTCAGATCGGTTGCTTGTAGGGATGATGGATCTTTGGATGAATTCCAACCATCCTCTAGCTACAGGCTTGAGGTCCAGTCTTCTTAGTTGGACTGGTTTGCCTTTGGAGTCTACTCTCCATTGGGCGTCTTCCACACAAATGTCCCTAAGGACTTGGTCCAACCTTTGATCAAAGTTGACCCTTCTAGTGTAGGGGTGTTCATCACCTTGCATCATAGGTAAATGAAACGCCAACCTCACATTTTCCGGACTAAAATCCAAGTATTTCCCCCTAACCATTGTGAGATAATTCTTTGGATTCGGGTTCATACTTTGATCATGGTTTCTAGTGATCCATGCATTGGCATAGAACTCTTGAACCATTAAAATTCCAACTTGTTGTATGGGGTTGGCTATGACTTCCCAACCTCTTCTTTGAACTTCATGTCGGATTTCCGGATACTCATTCTTCTTGAGTTTGAAAGGGACCTCATGGATCACTTTCTTCTTTGCCACAACATCATAGAAGTGGTCTTGGTGGCTCTTGGAGATGAATCTCTCCTTCTCCCATGACTCGGAAGTGGAAGCTTTTGCCTTCCCTTTTCCTTTTCTTGAGGAAACTCCGGTCTTGGGTGCCATTGATGGTGAATGAAAAATAAAAAGCTTAGGCTTTTTACCACACCAAACTTAAAATTTGCTCGTCCTCGAGCAAAGAAGAAAAGAAGAGGAGAAGAAGAAGAAGAGAATATGGAAAGAGAGGGAGAAGAGTGGGTTCGGCTATATGAGGGAAGAAGGGTTTGTGTTGTGTGAAAATGAAGAAGAAAGGAAAGGTATTTATAGTGAGAGGGGGGGTTGGGTTTCGGACATTTTGGGTGGGAAAGGGTGGGAAATTGAATTTGAATGTAATGGAGGTAGGTGGGGTTTATGGGGAAGAGGGGTTGATGTGAATGGTGAATGGGGTAATTGGGAAGAGGAATTGAGGTGATAGGTGAAGGTTTTTGGGAAGTGTGACATTGAGAATGAGATTTGGATTAGGAGAGTGTGATTAGGATTAAAAGAAAAGGTAGGTGGGGATCCTGTGGGGTCCACAGATCCTGAGGTGGGGATCCTGTGGGGTCCACAGATCCTGAGCTGAAAACAAATACCATTCCTTCACCATATAGGCATGTAACATGCATTGATGTATCATCCTGGCGTTCAAACGCCCATTGGTGCATGTTCTGGGCGTTAAACGCCCATGTAATGCATGTTTCTGGCGTTGAACGCCAGTTTCATGCTTGTTTCTGGCGTTCAGCGCCAGATTGTCCTCTGTGTGCGCATCCTGGCGTTTAACGCCAGGTTGTTGCTTGTTTTGGGCGTTCAGCGCCAGAATGGTGCTCTGTTCTGGCGTTGAACGCCAGATAGATGCACCTTACTGGCGTTGAACGCCAGCCTGTGCTGCCTCCAGGGTGAAAAAATTTTTTCTTCTGTTTTTGACTCTGTTTTTAATTTTTTTGATTTTTTTCGTGACTCCTCATGATCATGTACCTAATAAAACATAAAAATAACAAAGAAACAAAATAAAATAAAATTAGATAAATAAAATTGGGTTGCCTCCCAACAAGCGCTTCTTTAATGTCAATAGCTTGACAGTGGCTCTCATGGAGCCACAAGATGATCAGGTCAACTTAAGTGTGGTATTCCCAACACCAAACTTAGAGTTTGGATATGGGGTCTCAACACCAAACTTATAGTTTGGTTGTGGCCTCACAACACCAAACTTAGAGTTTGACTGTGTGGGCTCTTCTTGACCTTGAACTGAGAGAAGCTCTTCATGCTTACTCTCTTTTGTCACAGAGGGATGGCCATGTGCTTGAAACACAAGGTAGTCCCCATTCAATTGAAGGACTAACTCACCTCTGTTGACATCTATCACAGCTCCTGCTGTGGCTAGGAATGGTCTTCCTAGGATGATGCATTCATCATCTTCCTTCCTAGTGTCTAGGATTATAAAATCAGTGGGGATGTAAAGGCCTTCAACCCTTACTAGCACGTCCTCCACTATTCCATAAGCTTGTCTTATGGACTTATCTGCCAATTGTAATGAGAACAAGGCAGGTTGTACCTCAATGATCCCAGCTTCTCCATTACAGAGAGTGGCATAAGATTTATCCCTGACCCCAGATCACATAGAGCTTTTTCAAAGCTCATGGTGCCAATGGTGCAAGGTATTAAGAACTTGCCAGGATCTTGTTTTTTTTGAGGTAGAGTTTTCTGAATCCAAGTATCTAGTTCACTAATGAGCAAGGGAGGTTCACTTTCCCAAGTCTCATTACCAAACAGCTTGGTATTCAGCTTCATGATAGCTCCTAAATATAGAGCAACTTGCTCTCCAGTCACATCTTCATCCTCTTCAGAGGAAGAATAGTCTTCAGAGCTCATGAATGGCAGAAGGAGATTTAATGGAATCTCTATGGTCTCTATATGAGCCTTAGATTCCTCTGGATCCTTAATAGGAAACTCCTTCTTGCTTGAGGAACGTCCCAGGAGGTCTTCCTCACTGGGATTTTCGTCCTCCTCCTCCCTTGTGCATTCGGCCACTTTGATCACATCAATGGCCTTGCACTCTCCTTTTGGATTTTCTTCTGTATTGCTTGGGAGAGTACTGGGAGGAGTTTCAATAACTTTCTTGCTCAGCTGGCCCACTTGTACCTCCAAATTTCTAATGGAGGATCTGGTTTCATTCATGAAACTGAAAGTGGCCTTTGACAGATCAGAGACTATATTGACTAAATTAGAATTATTTTGTTCAGAATTCTCTGTCTGTTGCTGAGAAGATGATGGATATGGCTTACTATTGTTCAGCCTTGTTCGTCCACCATTGTTAAAACCTTGTTGAGGTTTTTGTTGATCCTTCCAGGAGAAATTTGGATGATTTCTCCATGATGAGTTATAGGTGTTTCCATAGGGTTCACCTAAGTAGTTAACCTCTGCCATGGCAGGGTTCTCAGGATCATAAGCTTCTTCAGAAGCTGCCTCTCTATTACTGTTGGATGCATGTTGCAATCCATTCAGATTTTGAGAGATCATGTTGACCTGTTGAGTCAACACTTTGTTCTGAGCCAGTATGGCATTCAGAGCATCAATTTCAAGAACTCCTTTCTTCTGAGGTACCCCATTGTTCACGGAATTCCTCTCAGAGGTGTACATAAACTGGTTGTTTGCAACCATGTCAATGAGTTCTTGAACCTCTTCAGGCGTTTTCTTCAGGTGAATAGATCCACCTGCAGAGTGATCCAATGACATTTTCGAAAATTCAGAGAGACCATAATAGAATATATCTAATATGGTCCATTCTGAAAACATGTCAGATGGACATCTTTTGGTCAGCTGCTTGTATCTTTCCCAAGCTTCATAGAGGGATTCACCATCTTTTTGTTTGAAGGTTTGAACATCCACTCTTAGCTTGCTCAGCTTCTGAGGAGGAAAGAATTTATCCAAGAATGCAGTGACAAGCTTATCCCATGAGTCCAGGCTATCCTTGGGTTGTGAATCCAACCATACTCTAGCTCTGTCTCTTACAGCAAAAGGGAAAAGCAAGAGTCTGTAGACTTCAGGATCAACTCCATTCGTCTTTACAGTCTCACAGATCTGCAAGAACTCAGTTAAAAACTGATAAGGATCTTCCGATGGAAGTCCATAAAACTTGCAGTTCTGTTGCATTAAAGCAACTAGTTGAGGCTTAAGCTCAAAGTTATTGACTCCAATGGCAGGAATGGAGATGCTTCTTCCATCAAACTTGGATGTTGGCTTTGTGAAGTCACCAAGCATTCTCCTTGCATTATTATTATTATTTTCGGCTGCCAGGTCCTTCTCCTGTTCGAAAATTTCTGAAAGGTTGTTTCTCTTAAAGATGTTTTTGGATTGTTGTAATTTAGCTTCTCTTAATCTTCTCTTCAGAGTCCTTTCAGGTTCTGGATCAATTTCAACAAGAGTGCCTTTATCCCTGTTCCTGCTCATATGAAGGAGAAGAAAACAGGAAAAGAAAAAGGAATCCTCTATGTCACAGTATAGAGATTCCCTTATGTTAGTAGAAAAAGAAAGGTGGTAGAAGAGTGAAGAATGAATTCGGTTTTATGGATGAAGAGAGGTGAAGAGAAGTGTTAGTAATTAAATAATTAAATAGAAGAAGAAAAGAGAAGAGAAATTCGAAAATAATTTTGAAAAGGAGTTAGTGATTTTCGAAAATTAGAGATAAATTGTAATTAAAATTAAAACATGAAATAATTAATTAATTAAAAATAATTTTGAAAAAGAGAGAGATATTTTCGAAAATAGAAGAGGGAAAAGTAGTTAAGTGGTTTTGAAAAAGATAAGAAACAAACAAAAAGTTAGTTAGTTGATTGAAAAAGATTTAAAATCAAATTTTGAAAAAGATAAAAAGATAGCAAATTAGATAAGATATTTTGAAATCAAATTTTGAAAAATATAAAATTTTAAAAAAGATAGAATAAAATAAAAGATAAAAAGATTTAATTCAAAAACTTTTAAAATTATTTACTTCACTAACAAGAAACCACAAGATAAGATTCTAGAACTTAAAGATTGAACCTTTCTTAACAAGAAAGTAACAAACTTCAAATTTTTGAACCAATCACATTAATTATTAGTGAATATTACATATAAAGATAAGAAAAGATTTTGACAATAATTTGAAAAATATTTTTGAAATTTTCGAAAATAAATAAAAATTTTGAAAAAGACATGATTTTGAAAAAGATTTTGAAGAGATAAGGTTTTTAAAATTGAAATTTTGACTTGACTTGTAAGAAACAACTAATTTTAAAAATTTTTTGACCAAGTCAACCCAAAATTTCGAAATTTTGGAGGGAAATAAGGAAAAGACATTTTTGATTTTTGAATTTTTAAAGAAAAACACAAAAATGACCCAAAACATGAAAATTTTGGATCAAGACACAAGATGCATGCAAGAATACTATGAATGTCAAGATGAACACCAAGAACACTTTGAAGATCATGATGAACATCAAGAACATATTTTTGAAAAATTTTTTATGCAAAGAAAACATGCAAGACACCAAACTTAGAAATCTTTAATGCATGGAAAATATGAATGCAAAAATGCACATGAAAAACAAGAAAAGACACAAAACAAGAAAACATCAAGATCAAACAAGAGGACTTATCAAGAACAACTTGAAGATCATGAAGAACACTATGAATGCATGAAGTTTTCGAAAAAATGCAAGAAAAATTTTTAAAGCATGCAATTGACACCAAACTTAAAAATTAACACAAGACTCAAACAAGAAACACAAAATATTTTTGATTTTTATGATTTTCTAAATTTTTTGTATTTTTATTAATTTTTTTTTTCGAAAAATAATGTGAAGAAAAACGAAAATTTAAAAGAAAAATTTTGAAAAAGATTTTTGAAAAGAAAATTACCTAATCTGAGCAACAAGATGAACCGTCAGTTGTCCATACTCGAACAACCCCCGGCAACGGCGCCAAAAACTTGGTGGACGAAATTGTGATCACATTATATGTTTCTTGGATTTTGAATGAAAGCTTATTTATGGCACTGCCATGTTCTAATTATTTTGAGATGAAAGCTTCTAAGGGGCAGCACCTGTGTGAGGTTTTCTTTATTGGAATTCACAACTCCGCTCAACTAACCAGCAAGTGTACTGGGTCGTCCAAGTAATAACCTTACGTGAGTAAGGGTCGAATCCACAGAGATTGTTGGTATGAAGCAAGCTATGGTCACCTTGTAGATCTCAGTCAGGCGGATTAAACATGATACTTAATTGGATTCAAATAATAAAATAAAAATAATAAAAAGGATAGAAATACTTATGCAGATTCATTGGTAGGAATTTCAGATAAGCGGAATGGAGATGCTACAGAGCTCTCAGACGCCTGCTTTCCTACTGCTTCCACTCAATCCTTCTTACTCCTTTCCATGGCAAGCTGTATGTAGGGCATCACCGTTGTCAATGGCTACATCCCATCCTTGCAGTGAAAGCTAATGCTCACACACTCTGTCACAGTACGGCCAATCACCGGTTGGTTCCCTCCCCTACTGGAATAGAATCACTCTTTTGCGTCTGTCACTAACGCCCAGCAGGTTACAGGTTTGAAGCTCGTCACAGTCATTCAATCCCAGAATCCTACTCGGAATACCATAGACAAGGTTTAGACTTTCCGGATCCTCATGAATGCCGCCATCTATCTAACTTATACCACGAAGATTCTGTTGGGGAATCTAAGAGATACACATTCAAGCTTGGTTGCATGTAGAACGGAAGTGGTTGTCAGTCACGCGCGTTCATAAGTGAGAATAATAATGAGGGTTATCTAACTCATCATCATTCATCATGTTCTTGAGTACGAATGAATATCTTGGAATAAGAATAAGATAGAGAATTGAATAAGAGAAAATAGAACTGCATTAATCTTTGAGGTACAGCAGAGCTCCACACCCTTAATCTATGGTGTGCAGAAACTCCACCGTTGAAAAATACATAAGTGAAAGAGGTCCAGGCATGGCCGAATGGCCAGCCCCCTAAAACATGATCAATAGTCTCTTAGGATCAAGAATAAAACAAAACTGAGACCAAAGATGTCTAATACAATAGATAAATGTCCTATATATACTAGACTAGCTACTAGGGTTTACATGAGTAAGTAATTGATGCATAAATCCACTTCCGGGGCCCACTTGGTGTGTGCTTGGGCTGAGCTTGATAAATACACGAGCAGAGGCTTCTCTTGGAGTTGAATTTCGAGTTATGATGTGCTTTGGGCGTTCAACTCCGGATCATGACGTTTTTCTGGCGTTTAACTCCAGAAAGGAGCGTGTACTTGGCGTTCAACGCCAAGTTGCGTCGTCATTATTCGAATAAAGTATGGACTATTATATATTTCTGGAAAGCCCTGGATGTCTACTTTCCAACGCCGTTGAGAGCGCGCCAATTGGAGTTCTGTAGCTCCAGAAAATCCATTTCGAGTGCAGGGAGGTCAGAATCCAACAGCATCAGCAGTCCTTTTGTCAGCCTTTTTCAGAGTTTTGCTCAAATCCCTCAATTTCAGTCAGAATTTACCTGAAATCACAGAAAAACACACAAACTCATAGTAAAGTCCAGAAATGTGAATTTAACATAAAAACTAAGGAAAACATCCCTAAAAGTAGCTTAATCATCCTAAAAACTATATAAAAACAATGCCAAAAAGCGTATAGATTATCCGCTCATCACCATCCTCTCAATGAAAAAGGTCCAAATTATCTGTCACGGCACGGCTAATTATCTATCGGTTCTCGATCATGTTGGAATAGAATCCATTGATTCTTTTGTGTTTGTCATCACGCCCAACAATCGCGAGTTTGAAGCTCGTCACAGTCATTCAATCCCAGAATCCTACTCGGAATACCACAGACAAGGTTTAGACTTTCCGGATTCTCATGAATGCCACCATCAATTCTAGCTTATACCACGAAGACTCTGATCTCACGGAATGGAAGGCTCAGTTGTCAGGCAAGGGCAACCATGCGTCGTGCATCAGGAATCCAAGAGATACACACTCTAGCTCTCGCTTGTAGAACGGAAGTGGTTGTCAGGCACGCGTTCATAAGGATGGATGATGATGAGTGTCACAGATCATCACATCCATCAGGTTGAAGTATGAATGGTATCTTAGAATAAGAATAAATTGAATTGAATAGAAAATAGTAGTAATTGCATTAAAACTTGAGGTACAGTAGAGTTCCACACCCTTAATCTATGGTGTGTAGAAACTCCATCGTTGAAAATACATAAGTGATGAAGGTCCAGGCATGGCCGAATGGCCAGCCCCCAAAATATGATATGAAATTCGAAAAATAGGGAGAAGGACCAGATATGTGGTCAAAAGACGACTAATACAATAGTAAAATGTCTTATTTATACTAGACTAGCTACTAGGGTTTACAGAAGTAAGTAATTGATGCAGAAATCCACTTCCGGGGCCCATTTGGTGTGTGCTTGGGTTGAGCTTGAGCTTTACACGTGCAGAGGCTTCTTTTGAAGTTGAACGCCAAGTTGTAACATGTTTTTGGTGTTCAACTCTGGTTCGTGACGTATTTCTGGCGTTTGACTCCAGAATGCAGCGTAGAATTAGCGTTGAGCGCCAGTTTGCGTCATCTAATCTCGAATAAAGTATAGACTATTATATATTGCTGGAAAGCTCTGGATGTATACTTTCCAAAGCCATTGAGAGCACGCCATTTTGAGTTCTGTAGCTCCAGAAAATCTATTTCGAGTGCAGGAAGGTCAGAATCCATCAACATCAGCAGTCCTTTGTCAGCCTTCTTATCAGAGTTTTGCTCAGGTCCCTCAATTTCAGCTAAAAAATACCTGAAATCACAGAAAAACACAAAAACTCATAGTAAAGTCTAGAAATATGAATTTTACATAAAAACTAATAAAAACATCCCTAAAAGTAGCTAGATCCTACTAAAAACTACCTAAAAATAATGCCAAAAAGTGTATAAATTATCCGCTCATCACCAACCAAGCCTCAGTCATTCAAGACCAAACTTCTCAACAAGAAGGAAATGCATCAGAATCTGAAGGTGACTGGGAACAAGCTAATTATGTGCACAATTCATCCAGAACACCTTATGACCCACACTCTAAGATATACAACCCAGGTTGGAAGAATCACCCAAACTTTGGGTGGAAAAATCAACAAAACCACAACCAGGACCACAACAAGCCTTATCCATCAAATCAACAAACCCACAACCCCAACCATCAAACAGGGAACCATAGACCTTACCATAACTCACAAAACACATCATACCATAACAACCAACCCATACACAATAACCTCAATCAAGACACACCATCCTCAACCATGCAATCATGCGAAATCAAGAGCAACTTTGAGAGGATGGAGGCTGCAATAGCACAACTATCATCCCAGATTTTAGGGGCAGTCTCCTCCCTCATGGATAGACAAGCACAAACCGACAGAAGGATAGATGCTAATCAAGAGGAATACAGGTCAAATCTGAAAAATCAAGGTGCATCAATCTCAAAGTTGGAAGCACAAGTAGGGATTCTTTCTAAACAAATCCCACTCTTCACTCACACATTTCCCAGTGATACCATGGCTAACCCAAGAGGGAATGCAAAGCCATAACTCTAAGAGGTGGGAAGGTTGTAGAGGAAGGAGCCCCGAGCAAAGATAATCATGAAGAGGTTGCATCAAAACATGGAAAAGAGGACGAAGAGGAGATCCCAGCTTCACCCCCTCCAAAACCAATTTTGAAGCCTTATGTACCAAAGGCACCATACCCTCAACGATTGAGAAAGGATGGGAAGGATGGCCAATTCTCTATGTTCCGAGAGATCTTTAAGAAGCTCCAAATCAATATACCATTTGCTAAGGCATTAGAGCAAATACCACTCTATGCCAAGTTTTTGAAGGAGCTCATAACCAAAAAGAGAAACTGGGAAGCAAAAGAAACCATAGTGTTGACTGAGGAGTGCAGCGCCATCATACAAAAGAAGTTACCTCAAAAGCTGAAAGATCCGGGGAGTTTTCAAATCCTTGCATCATAGGGGACATCACTATTGAGAAAGCTTTGTGTGATTTGGGAGCTAGTATAAATATCATGTCCCTAACCATGATGAGAAGGATGAAGATTGAGGAGGCCAAGCCAACAAGAATGGCACTCCAATTGGCTGACAGAACATTCAAGTTTCCACATGGGGTAGTGGAAGATTTACTAGTGAAAGTAGGGGAGTTCATTTTCCCTGCTGATTTTGTTGTGCTAGACATGGAGGAAGAGGCCAGCACATCAATTATCATGGGAAGACCATTTCTAGCTACTGCTGGAGCCATCATTGATGTACAAAAAGGGGAACTAGTCTTGAGACTGCATGAAGAAAAAATGGTCTTCAACGTCCTCAAAGCAATGAGCTACCCCAAGGAATCCATAGGAGAATGCATGATGGTAGATATCATGGAACTGATAGTTCAAGAAGTTATGGGGGAAGAACAATGTGAAGAAAATATTGAGCTGGAATAAGCAACCTTGAGGAGCTCAATCATGCCAACTACCACAGGCAACAAAAATGCAGATGCACCAAAATTAGAGCTGAAAGCCTTACCTCCCAGCTTGAAGTATGCATACCTGCGCACTAATCACACTTACCAAGTGATCATAAATTCAAGACTGAGTAAGGAGCAAAAAGAGGAACTTATCTGAGTGCTGAGACAACACAAGGATGCAATAGGCTGGACACTTTCAGATTTAAAGGGGATCAGCCCTTCAATGTGCATGCATAAAATCTTACTTGAAGAGGATGTCAAACCCTCAAGATAGCAACAAAGGAGGTTGAACCCAACTATGAATGAAGTAGTTCAGAAAGAAGTTCTGAAATTGTGGCAAGCAGGGGTGATCTACCCCATCTCGGACAGCCCTTGGGTAAGCCCGGTGCAAGTAGTTCCTAAGAAAGGGGGGATCACTGTTGTGGCAAACGAGAAGAATGAATTGATACCCACAAGAATGGTAATTGTTTCGAGGGTTACCTGAAGCTGTAGGTCGATCTCGGTCGAGATCTTCTGGGTTGGTCGGAGCCGAAGTGTCCGGCAGGCGTATAGCGGCCGGAGCTGGTATGTCCGACTTGTGGAACTGAGAGTGTTGCTGATTCTTTGTCACCGAAGGGTGGGGGGTACCTGCAAGGGACTCCGATGCTTAAGTTAGCAAGGGTATTGATGACAAGTCATCTTAGCCTAGTTTTACTAGTCTTTTTCTTTTGTTTTCACTTGAATTATGCACTTTCTTGAGCTACAAGCAAGCCAATTTAGGTAGATTTTCATGCTTCCTTTGATTGAATCAACAATAGATAAATTAATGCAATTTCATGAGGTTTGATGCCATAATTGGTGCATATTAGGATAGAATGAACATCTCATGATTTTGAGCATAGCTTTGATGTGTTTGGTTGATTTATGATAGGTGAAGAAAGCTTGGAAAAAGGTTGAAGCAAGAAGGAATAGCTAGAAGCAAAGAGGGAGCAATAAAACAAGTGAAATTGAACCAAGAAACATAAAGTTGGAGTTGAAGTTAGCCCTCAAACTTTGGCACAAACTTTTGGGTGAAAAGTTAGCCTCAAAGTTAGCCCCCTAACTTGAAGGCTAATGTGAGAAGTTGAAATTTCTTCCCTGGGCACTCAAAGTTTGCGCCAACGTTAGCCCCCTAACATGGAGGCTAACGTTGGCATGAGAATTGTGCTCCAGGGTAGCCAAAGTTTGCGCCAACGTTAGCCCCCTAACTTGGAGGCTAATGTTGGCATGAGAATTTTATCCCAGGGGTGGCCAAAGTTTGCGCCAACGTTAGCCCCCTAACTTAGAGGCTAACGTTGGCGCCATTTGTGCATAAGGAAGGGCCAACGTTGGCGCTGAAGTTAGCCCCCTAACTTTGGCACCAACGTTGGCATCAGGAAATGTGGTTTGCTGATATGAAAAGTTAGCTTCAAAGTTAGCCCCCTAACTTTGACTCAAACTTTTAATCCAACTTTGCAAAATTCAAATCCGGTTCAAATGGTTCACTTGGGTTTCTCTCCAAACTTCAAAAGCAATTAACCAAGGCCTCTTTCAACCCAATTCCACCAAGAGCAAAGGCCCAACTCAAGGCTTGAAGATCATTTGAATAAAGTGTATAAATAGGCTAGAATTCAAGTTATTGAGGAGCTTCCCTTTTTTTAGTTTTTAGAAAGCTTTCTTCTCTGTTTTGGAGCTTGAGTGATCTTGAATTCCTTAGTTTAATTGCTTTCAATTTAAATTACACTTGTCTTGGATCTTGGGTTGAAGAATTGAAGGAATTCTGTTTCAATCTCACCTTGGATCTTGTTTATCTTTCACTGTTATTGAATTTCCATTTTCGGTTACTTGCTTCTCATCTACTCTCTTTGCAATTTACAATTCCCTTGCTACTGTTCTTGTTGGATCTAGGAAGGCATTGAGATCTAGACTTGGTTTTCTAGTCTCTGGGTCCTGAGATCTCATTTTACCATTTCAATTTTCTGTTCTTGCTTTATTTGTTTATTTTGCTTGTCTGTTAGAATTTAATTAAATCCCAGTTCCCATTTACTCTTCTGTTTGATGCAAATTAATTTCTCTTTGTTTAATTCCTGCAAATCCAAGTCCCAATCCCCTTTACATTTCAAGCCATTTACATTTCTTATCATTTAAGATTCTTGCAATTTACATTTCTTGTCCTTTAAGATTCAGCAATTGATTTTTTGTTCTTTTTACTTTCAATGCAATTTAAATCCTGCAAATCACCAATCAATCAACCAAATCTTGATTCGCTTGACTAAATCAACCACTAAACTAAAATTGCTCAATCCTTCAATCCCTGTGGGATCGACCTCACTCCCGTGAGTTTTTATTACTTGATGCGACCCGGTGCACTTGCCGGTTAGATTGGTGTTGTTTTGGGAGAGATTCTTGTCTCCACCAAAATAATCCCATCAAGTTTTTGGCGCCGTTGCCGGGGATTGATTAGATTGACAATGATTAAGTGAGGTGGTAATTTAGATCAAGCACTTTTTCTTTATTTTTGATTAACCCATTAACTGTTTGATTTTTTGCTTAAACTAACTAAAACCTCAATTTAGCAGTAGATTGAAGTATCACTGGTGTGTGCGTTTCTTATGTTATGTTTGTATGTCAGGTATAAGAAGAAACACACTAAATTTTCATGAACAAGATGAGAGGACTCTCAGGAGGTTAAGGAGAGCTGAAAGAGGGAAAAATATTGTTGGAGAAGAGGAATCAGACGAAGAATTTCACGAGATGGAAGAACACTCAACTAATCCACCAGGTGGAGCAGACAACAACAATAATAACCCACCCCAGAGGAGAGTTTTGGCCTCATATACCTTTGCCAATCCTAGACATTGTGGAAGCAGCATCTTGGCTCCAAATGTCAATGCAAACAATTTTGAACTCAAGCCACAACTCATCACTTTGGTTCAGAATAATTGCTCATTTGGTGGAGGATCACTTGAAGACCCGCATCAACATTTATCCACCTTCTTGAGGATATGTAACACTGTCAAAACTAATGGCGTGCCTCCTGACAGTTACAAACTGATGCTATTCCCATTCTCTCTCAGGGACAAGGCCACTCAATGGTTGGAATCATTTCCAAGAGACAGCATCAACAACTGGGATGATTTGGTAACCAAGTTCCTTGCCAAGTTTTATCCACCACAGAGGGTTATAAGGTTGAAGGCCGAGGTACAAACATTCACTCAAATGGAGACTAAACCCATCTATGAGGCATGGGAGAGGTACAAGGCTCTAGTCAGAAAATGTCCTTCTAACATGTTTAATGAATGGGAGAAGCTGCAAAACTTCTATGAAGGTTTAACACTGAAGTCCCAGGAATCTTTGGATCACTCAGCTGGAGGTTCCTTACAACTCATGAAAACTGCAGAGGAGGCTCAAGAACTTATTGATATGGTGGCCAACAACCAATATTTCTTTGCTCATCAAAGAAGCCGTCAACCATCACAAAGAAGAGGAGTAATGGAGCTAGAAGGAGTGGATTCAATCCTGGCTCAAAACAAATTAATGCAGCAGCAAATTCAACAACAATTTGAGCAAATGACCAAGAGGATTGACAGCCTCCAAGTTGCAGCAGTCAACACTAGCCAACCATCAGCCACATGGGGACAAAATGAAGAAGTTCAAGAAGAGCAACAGCAAGAACAAGTCCAGTACATGCACTCTAATCCAAATGAAGTCTATGGTGATACATACAACCCCTCATGGAAGAATCACCCCAACCTCAGATGGGGAGATAGTCACAACCAAAACCAACAACCATGGCAGAGGAACTCAAACCAAAACACCCCAAGACACAATCAAAATTTCAACCATCAGCAAACAAACCAAAATACCTATAGAAAACCTCAAAACAACTACCCCAATCTCAACCAGTACCAACCCACTAACCAAACCACCAACCAAAATGCTTATCATTCACCACCCACAGCTCATAACCCACCACAAGCACCACCTGAACCCCAAAGGCTCACCAACTTGGAGACCATGATAGAAAAAATGATGAAACTCCAAGAAGTAACAAACAAAAACCATGAGGCCTCCATAAAGAGCCTAGAAAGGCAGATCGGGCAAATCTCCAAGCAAATCTCTGTTGAGAGACCTTCAAGCTCACTGCCCAGTGACACAATCCCAAATCCCAAAGAGGTGCTGGGCATCAATGTTTAAAAGGAAAGGTGAGCCAAGTGTCCATGGTGAATAATGTGTCAAGTATACAGAAAAGAAAATGAACTTGCTACACATGACACTCAAATAAAGCTTTGAACAAAGTAATAGTCAAGGATAAAGGAATAATGAGAGGTCATAGCAATAGGTTACTTGAAGCTTGAAGGAGACTTTCTAGGCCTAAGAGTCAATAAGAAGTGAGTATTGCATATCCACACAAAATCCCATGAACTACCAATAACTTTCTGCTAGCATGAACACCCCCTTCCATTTCATTCTTTCTTCTTAATAATTCATTTCTTGCTTGGGGACAAGCAAGCTTTAAGTTTGGTGTTGTGATGACAAGTCATCTTAGCCTAGTTTTACTAGTCTTTTTCTTTTGTTTTCACTTGAATTATGCACTTTCTTGAGCTACAAGCAAGCCAATTTAGGTAGATTTTCATGCTTCCTTTGATTGAATCAACCATAGATAAATTAATGCAATTTCATGAGGTTTGATGCCATAATTGGTGCATATTAGGATAGAATGAACATCTCATGATTTTGAGCATAGCTTTGATGTGTTTGGTTGATTTATGATAGGTGAAGAAAGCTTGGAAAAAGGTTGAAGCAAGAAGGAATAGCTAGAAGCAAAGAGGGAGCAATAAAACAAGTGAAATTGAACCAAGAAACATAAAGTTGGAGTTGAAGTTAGCCCTCAAACTTTGGCACAAACTTTTGGGTGAAAAGTTAGCCTCAAAGTTAGCCCCCTAACTTGAAGGCTAACGTGAGAAGTTGAAATTTCTTCCCTGGGCACTCAAAGTTTGCGCCAACGTTAGCCCCCTAACTTGGAGGCTAACGTTGGCATGAGAATTGTGCTCCAGGGTAGCCAAAGTTTGCGCCAACGTTAGCCCCCTAACTTGGAGGCTAACGTTGTCATGAGAATTTTATCCCAGGGGTGGCCAAAGTTTGCGCCAACGTTAGCCCCCTAACTTGGAGGCTAACGTTGGCGCCATTTGTGCATAAGGAAGGGCCAACGTTGGCGCTGAAGTTAGCCCCCTAACTTTGGCACCAACGTTGGCATCAGGAAATGTGGTTTGCTGATATGAAAAGTTAGCTTCAAAGTTAGCCCCCTAACTTTGACTCAAACTTTTAATCCAACTTTGCAAAATTCAAATCCGGTTCAAATGGTTCACTTGGGTTTCTCTCCAAACTTCAAAAGCAATTAACCAAGGCCTCTTTCAACCCAATTCCACCAAGAGCAAAGGCCCAACTCAAGGCTTGAAGATCATTTGAAGAAAGTGTATAAATAGGCTAGAATTCAAGTTATTGAGGAGCTTCCCTTTTTTTAGTTTTTAGAAAGCTTTCTTCTCTGTTTTGGAGCTTGAGTGATCTTGAATTCCTTAGTTTAATTGCTTTCAATTTAAATTACACTTGTCTTGGATCTTGGGATGAAGAATTGAAGGAATTCTGTTTCAATCTCACCTTGGATCTTGTTTATCTTTCACTGTTATTGAATTTCCATTTTCGGTTACTTGCTTCTCATCTACTCTCTTGATGCGCTATAACTGAGTATAGCTACGATTAAGGAAATTGCACAGATCGGCAAAATTCCTTCCGGCAAGTGCACCGGTTATCGTCAAGTAAAAACTCACAATAGAGTGAGGTCGAATCCCACAAGGATTGGTTGAATGAGCAATTCGAATTAGAAGTTTGATTAGTTGAGCGGAATCAAGAATTGGATGTGAATTGCATAAAGTAAATTGGCGGGAAATGTAAATTGCAAGGAATTGAAATGACAGAATCTTAAATTGCAAGAATGGAAGTGCGAGAAATTAAATTGCTGAAATTAAAAGGGAATTGGGGTGATTGCATGAATTGAAAGTGCAGAATGTAAAATAGAAAGTGTAGATCAGAGATGGGGATTTCATTGGGTGTTAGGAGATATTGAGATCTCCGAATCAAAACACTTTATCTCCTCCTCAACCAATGCATTCATTGAATTTTGCTTGGCAATCTTATATGATTGGATCCCAATTCCTTGGCTCACCAATTCTCTCTAAAAACAAACAAATTCCCAATCCCTTGGTTTAAATGTTCATAAGAAGAGATGTAGCTTGATCACTGATTATACCACACAATTTCATGGACCACAATTTGGTAGGATTACATGTCACAATATCCATCCAAACCCCAATCCAATTCACTGTGAGAAAGCTTCTCTAGCATGAATCCTCCATTCCTTTCCCAAGGTTCCAAAGGATTCCAATTATGGGTAATTTCTTTCCCAAGACAATTACCTAATGGAATTAGATCGAGAAGCTTTCTAACAAAATTCAAGAGAAAAGATTGAAGAAGAAGATAAAACTTTTATTGATTCATTGAATTACAATAGAGCTCCCTAACCCAATGAAAGGGGTTTAGTGAGTCATAGCTCAGAATTCAATTACACAATATCAAACTAGCAAAATGAAAAGTTGCAGAATGTAAAGGTCCTCCCTAACTTAAATTCTATCCTATTTATACACTTTCTAAATTGAGCTTCTGTTGTGTTTCTTGGGCTTTGAGGCCTTTCCTTGATTTCCTTTTGCTTTAGGCTTATGGTCCATAATCCTGATGAGGCTGTGATCCAATTCTGTAACAATCATTGAGCAAACTTAGTGATAAACAAGTAATGACACAAGACTCAACAATTTGAAGTTCCAGACTCATCAATTCTTCCGGCCCAATCCCATAAACCATGATGTTCAATTGGGTTTCATGCCATAATAAGTTTAAGTTAATAATTGTGCTCAAATGCTAACTTAAACTTCAATATAATTGGCCCAGAAACCTTTTCAAATGGTGGTGTTTAAGTTGAAGTTTAAGTTTCAGTTTAAGGTCAAACTAAAACTTAAACGTGGAATTGGAAGAAAGCAACCCAGGGGTGTACATAGTCGAGCACGTTTAACCTCCAGTTTGAGGTCAAACTGGAGGTTAAACTTGGAAATGAAGAAAGCAAGCTCTGGAGGGAATTAGGATCGAACACGTTTAACCTCCAGTTTGAGGTCAAACTGGAGGTTAAACGTGGAATGAAGAAAACACCCTGGAGGAAGGAAAACCATCGAACACGTTTAACCTCCAGTTTGAGGTCAAACTGGAGGTTAAACGTGGAAACACTTCCCTTTCTTGAGTCGCCACTTTGTTCTCTTGTCAACCTTGCCAATTTGATGCCAAATATGGACTATTATACCTCGTTGGAAAGCTATGGATGTCAACTTTCTAAAGCAACTGGAAGCACCTCAATTGGAGTTCTACAACTCGAGTTATACTCCATGCAAGGTGAAGAGGTCAGCTGGCCTGATTGCATGTTGGTACTATGCTCTTTTATGCACATTACGGGGCTGTTTTCTCCCTCAATTTTTAGTATCCACCATGCATGCCATATATGCTTGGAAAGCGCTAGATGTCTTCTTTCCAATGCATTTTGAATCATCTCATTTGGAGTTTTGTAGCTCAAGTTATTTATGTTTGAAGAAGGCATGGTCAAGCTGTTCCATATAACACGTTTAACCTCCAGTTTGAGGTCAAACTGGAGGTTAAACGTGGAATGCTTCTTGGTGAGAAAAGAAAGTGTCGAACACGTTTAACCTCTAGTTTGAGGTCAAACTAGAGGTTAAACGTGGAATGCTCCCTTGGTTCAAATCATCATTCTGGCGTTTAACCTCCAGTTTGAGGTCAAACTGGAGGTTAAACGTGGAATGCTCCTTAGTGCCCTTTTCTTATTCTGGCGTTTCCTCTCTTCTCATAATTTCGGCGTTTAAGCTCCAGTTTAACCTTAAACTAGAGCTTAAACGTCCCATTTGATATTCAAGCTTCTTTTATTCAATTTGTTGCTTCCTTGCCTAGCCTCTTCTTCCCTGAAATCATCCAAACAATTGCATCAAAGTCTTGCAAAATTTCATGAGAATTCATCCATTCATAGCATTCAAGGAATATAACTAAAAACTCCTGGAATTTGCATCAAAATCTTCATGTTTGAATGATTTAAGACAAGCATGACTATTTGGCCCAAATGATTACTTAAGGCTCAAGAAAATGCATAAAACAACTAAAAATAAAAGAAAAAGGCTAGTGAAACTAGCCTAAGATGCCTTGGCATCACAACACCAAACTGAATCCTTGCTTGTCCCCAAGCAAGTTCTGAATTATTTGAGAAGAAAGAATGAAACAGAAAGTAAATTCATTAGCCATATCAGTAAGTAATTGACATTGATTAATGGAGTGTTCATGCAGAAAGTTGTTGCAGCATCACTTTATTGTTTCTTAGGTAAGAATGTCACTTTTTATGTTTCCACTAAAACACTGCTATGGCCTCTTGTTATTCACATATCCTTGGCAAGTTTCTTTTCTTTGTTTTTCTTTTTCTTGAGCTTATTTGCTCCTTGTTGCTCAGTGTCATGTGTTGCACAAGCTTTTGACATTTCTTATCAGTGCTCACACATATCCACCACAGGCATTTTAGTTCACATTTCTTCTTGAGACATTGGTGCCCAGCACCTCTTTGTGTAACTAAATGTTTTGTAGCTAGGTTGCTCTTGATAATGGACTTTTGGTTGATAATCCCGGGTTAGTTAACCCAAGTTACCAAGTGTTGAAACACTCCACAGAACCTATTCATCCAAGCAGATCCTAGTACATAAACACCACAGGCATATGTCTCAAAAGTTCAAACCATTGGTGCCTAGCTTATTTTCTCAATTTTTTTGCTTTTTTTTGGTTGCCCTTTTTCAGTGGCTTTTTCTTCTTCTTTTTCTTTCTTTTTCATGGCCAAAGACATTTATTCATCAAGATCCATAGACAACATCCTAATTTCCACTAAAAGTGACAATTCTAACTTTATTTCTTAGTGAGCTGACTATTCAATCAAACATGTATACCACCACTTAATCTTATTTGATTTCTTACCAAATGGAATTGAGTTACTTTTGTTCAAACATTTCTTTTATTTTTGGAAACAGAACAAGCAGGGCAAGCATGCATTTAAGCAAGTGAAGTTTATCCAGACACTTAGACTATCACTTATTTGGAAATTAAACAAACAGATAAACAAAAACTGCAATGACTCAAACTTAAAGCAGGGGTGCATGCAAACATCCAATATCAGCAATTCAAAGTACAAGCAATTAAGTGACAATACAACCTTTTAGCATCTTCTTTGTTGTTCATCATCCTTCCTAGCCTTGGTGTTCTCTTTGATGATGATGTATATTCCTTCCATGAGATTGATTGTCTTCCTGCAAAGCTATTAGAAGTTGCTTGTTCCCCAAGCACTTTGAGAATTGTTTAGCATGCATGTATGTTTGTAGGCCTCTGAACTTAGATTGGTGTGTGAACACCAAACTTAGTTCCTTGCCATATGCAGCAATTTGGATCATATGCAGAAAACCTCATGTGCTTTTATTAAGAAAATAACTATGAACTAGAAAAAGAAACTATGAACTAGAAATTAAACTATTGTTTAAGTAGTTTCCCTGATTGGTTGGAGCTAGTGACTAGTCATGCTGAGGTAGAAATGTGCTTTTAATGAAGTTTTTGGTGGAACACCAAACTTAGAATCTCACATTCACCCTTGAATTGTTTTGGTGTGCAACACCAAACTTAGCTCCTTGCAATACAGATAAATCTACTTAACTCTTTTGTTGAAATAACTAGAAAAGAAAAACTACCTTTGGTTGGGTTGCCTCCCAACAAGCGCTCGTTTACTGTCATTAGCTTGACATGCTGTTCCTGACTTTCTTCCTCTTCCTCCAGTTTGTTAAGAGGAATGACTTCAAGTGGATAAAGGAGCTAGTTAGTGCCCCTTGTTGTGAATGCCTCTTTCCAGCAAGCTTTCCCTTGTGATTGGCTTGAGTGAACTTGCTTGTTGGCTCATGAGTTGGATTGTTCTTCGACCTTCTCTTCTTCATGGATATGGTCCTTTGTTTCTCGGTCACAATCCTCATTTTGGTGCTTGTTTCTACTGCCTTCACATCCTTGATCTCAGAACTCGGTTGTTGTTGGACAGTTGGAGTATCCTGTTCATCAAAAGCTTCCTGAATTTGTGGTTCAATGAACCCTTCCTCTTTGCAACTCTCTGTTTCATTGGAGTGTGATCTCCCTTGATTGACTTTCTCCCTTTCTTGTTCTTCTGATTCCTCCCTTGGGTTTGCCATGGTATCACTAGAAGAATTGTGAGTAGGGATTTGCTTTGATAGATATACAATTTGTGCTTCTAGCTTTTGAATGGCAGCACCTTGATTTTGTAAGTTGGATATCACTTCTTCCTTAAAGCCTTTCAAATCGGCCACATCTCTGCTCATAGTTGCAATCATTCCTTCTATCCTGTTTAATTGAGTTTGCTTAGACAAGTACTCAATTTGATTTTCTAACTTCTGGATGGCAGCTCCTTGGTTTTGTAAGTTGGAGATCACTTCTTCCTTAAAGCCTTTCAAATCGGCCACATCTCTGCCCATAGTTGCAAGCATTCCTTCTATCCTGTTTAATTGATCTTGAAATTGTTGGTTCAGATTGGGTTGATGAGGTTGATTATCTTGGCTGTGATATGGTGGCTGGGAGTATGTGTTTTGTGTGGGCTGATAGAGTCTTTGGTTGGAGTGTTGGTAGTGGTATGACTCTTGTGTGTAGTGGAATGAGTCTTGTGGATAGTGAAATGAATTGTATGAATTTGAGAGGGAATTTTGTGCTGAGAAATGCTCAAGTGATGAAGAATTCGGATATGTAAAACTAGGAGGTGAGGTTGGATAATTCAGAGGTGATGGCTCTTGATGAATGGGGTGTGAATAAGTGAAATCTCTTTGGTTTTGATCTTTCCAGCCACAACTTGAGTAGTGATCAAATTCACCAAAACATGGACCATTTTGTGGCTCTGGGAAGTACCCCGTTTCCTGTTCCTGATACTCCCACCCACCATGAGCATAATAACATGAATCATTCTTTGGTGGTGGAGAGTTTCTCATGAATTTTGATTGACCAAAAGATGATGGATACTCCTTTCTTTTTTGCAATGTGCTCAGTCTCAAACAATACTCATCCAAAGATAGTGGAAATTCCATAGTGAGGCAATATCACAAACAGCTAGTGGTTAGTATGCTAACAAGTGAATAAGCAAAGAAAACAAATTAAAATTTGCAGAAATTAGCAGTAATAAACTGAAACAAAAACTATTAACAAAAGAAAAGAAAAATTGCTCAATCTAGTTAACTTCCAATTGGAGAATTGTCAATCGAAAACCAATCCCCGGCAACGGCGCCATAAACTTGATGCGCTATAACTGGGTATAGCTACGATTAAGGAAATTGCACAGATCGGCAAAATTCCTTCCGGCAAGTGCACCGGTTATCGTCAAGTAAAAACTCACAATAGAGTGAGGTCGAATCCCACAAGGATTGGTTGAATGAGCAATTCGAATTAGAAGTTTGATTAGTTGAGCGGAATCAAGAATTGGATGTGAATTGCATAAAGTAAATTGGCGGGAAATGTAAATTGCAAGGAATTGAAATGACAGAATCTTAAATTGCAAGAATGGAAGTGCGAGAAATTAAATTGCTGAAATTAAAAGGGAATTGGGGTGATTGCATGAATTGAAAGTGCAGAATGTAAAATAGAAAGTGTAGATCAGAGATGGGGATTTCATTGGGTGTTAGGAGATATTGAGATCTCCGAATCAAAACACTTTATCTCTTCCTCAACCAATGCATTCATTGAATTTTGCTTGGCAATCTTATATGATTGGATCCCAATTCCTTGGCTCACCAATTCTCTCTAAAAACAAACAAATTCCCAATCCCTTGGTTTAAATGTTCATAAGAAGAGATGTAGCTTGATCACTGATTATACCACACAATTTCATGGATCACAATTTGGTAGGATTACATGTCATAATATCCATCCAAACCTCAATCCAATTCACTGTGAGAAAGCTTCTCTAGCATGAATCCTCCATTCCTTTCCCAAGGTTCCGAAGGATTCCAATTATGGGTAATTTCTTTCCCAAGACAATTACCCAATGGAATTAGATCGAGAAGCTTTCTAACAAAATTCAAGAGAAAAGATTGAAGAAGAAGATAAAACTATTATTGATTCATTGAATTACAATAGAGCTCCCTAACCCAATGAAAGGGGTTTAGTGAGTCATAGCTCAGAATTCAATTACACAATATCAAACTAGCAAAATGAAAAGTTGCAGAATGTAAAGGTCCTCCCTAACTTAAATTCTATCCTATTTATACACTTTCTAAATTGAGCTTCTGTTGTGTTTCTTGGGCTTTGAGGCCTTTCCTTGATTTCCTTTTGCTTTAGGCTTATGGTCCATAATCCTGATGAGGCTGTGATCCAATTCTGTAACAATCATTGAGCAAACTTAGTGATAAACAAGTAATGACACAAGACTCAACAATTTGAAGTTCCAGACTCATCAATTCTTCCGGCCCAATCCCATAAACCATGATGTTCAATTGGGTTTCATGCCATAATAAGTTTAAGTTAATAATTGTGCTCAAATGCTAACTTAAACTTCAATATAATTGGCCCAGAAACCTTTTCAAATGGTGGTGTTTAAGTTGAAGTTTAAGTTTCAGTTTAAGGTCAAACTAAAACTTAAACGTGGAATTGGAAGAAAGCAACCCAGGGGTGTACATAGTCGAGCACGTTTAACCTCCAGTTTGAGGTCAAACTGGAGGTTAAACTTGGAAATGAAGAAAGCAAGCTCTGGAGGGAATTAGGATCGAACACGTTTAACCTCCAGTTTGAGGTCAAACTGGAGGTTAAACGTGGAATGAAGAAAACACCCTGGAGGAAGGAAAACCATCGAACACGTTTAACCTCCAGTTTGAGGTCAAACTGGAGGTTAAACGTGGAAACACTTCCCTTTCTTGAGTCGCCACTTTGTTCTCTTGTCAACCTTGCCAATTTGATGCCAAATATGGACTATTATACCTCGTTGGAAAGCTATGGATGTCAGCTTTCTAACGAAACTGGAAGCACCTCAATTGGAGTTCTACAACTCGAGTTATACTCCATGGAAGGTGAAGAGGTCAGCTGGCCTGATTGCATGTTGGTACTATGCTCTTTTATGCACATTACGGGGCTGTTTTCTCCCTCAATTTTTAGTATCCACCATGCATGCCATATATGCTTGGAAAGCTCTAGATGTCTTCTTTCCAATGCATTTTGAATCACCTCATTTGGAGTTTTGTAGCTCAAGTTATTTATGTTTGAAGAAGGCATGGTCAAGCTGTTCCATATAACACGTTTAACCTCCAGTTTGAGGTCAAACTGGAGGTTAAACGTGGAATGCTTCTTGGTGAGAAAAGAAAGTGTCGAACACGTTTAACCTCTAGTTTGAGGTCAAACTAGAGGTTAAACGTGGAATGCTCCCTTGGTTCAAATCATCATTCTGGCGTTTAACCTCCAGTTTGAGGTCAAACTGGAGGTTAAACGTGGAATGCTCCTTAGTGCCCTTTTCTTATTCTGGCGTTTCCTCTCTTCTCATAATTTTGGCGTTTAAGCTCCAGTTTAACCTTAAACTAGAGCTTAAACGTCCCATTTGATATTCAAGCTTCTTTTATTCAATTTGTTGCTTCCTTGCCTAGCCTCTTCTTCCCTGAAATCATCCAAACAATTGCATCAAAGTCTTGCAAAATTTCATGAGAATTCATCCATTCATAGCATTCAAGGAATATAACTAAAAACTCCTGGAATTTGCATCAAAATCTTCATGTTTGAATGATTTAAGACAAGCATGACTATTTGGCCCAAATGATTACTTAAGGCTCAAGAAAATGCATAAAACAACTAAAAATAAAAGAAAAAGGCTAGTGAAACTAGCCTAAGATGCCTTGGCATCATCTCTTTGCAATTTACAATTCCCTTGCTACTGTTCTTGTTGGATCTAGAAAGGCATTGAGATCTAGACTTGGTTTTCTAGTCTCTGGGTCCTGAGATCTCATTTTACCATTTCAATTTTCTGTTCTTGCTTTATTTGTTTATTTTGCTTGTCTGTTAGAATTTAATTAAATCCCAGTTCCCATTTACTCTTCTGTTTGATGCAAATTAATTTCTCTTTGTTTAATTCCTGCAAATCCAAGTCCCAATCCCCTTTACATTTCAAGCCATTTACATTTCTTGTCATTTAAGATTCTTGCAATTTACATTTCTTGTCCTTTAAGATTCAGCAATTGATTTCTTGTTCTTTTTACTTTCAATGCAATTTAAATCCTGCAAATCACCAATCAATCAACCAAATCTTGATTCGCTTGACTAAATCAACCACTAAACTAAAATTTCTCAATCCTTCAATCCCTGTGGGATCGACCTCACTCCCGTGAGTTTTTATTACTTGATGCGACCCGGTGCACTTGCCGGTTAGATTGGTGTTGTTTTGGGAGAGATTCTTGTCTCCACCAAAATAATCCCATCAGGTATTAAGCAGGTATTGAGTAGAATCAGAGTATGAGTTATACCTGGGTGCTCTAGTGTATTTATAGTGGTGAGATGTGACCTTCGGTGGATAAGATAAGTTAGTTATCTTATCTTATCTTATCTCTTGTTGAGGTCAGCTTATCTTTCACGGAACCGCCCTTGTCTCTATCGGCTTGGGCTGCCTTTGGATCTGGGTCGTATTCCTTGAGTTGGGCCCTTCTTTGGGCTTTTCCTGTCGCTTTGGCCGACTTCTTCGTAAAGAAGTCGGTCCGCTTGACCTAAAGAGGTCGGTCGCTTTGTTACTGAACATTCCGACTCGGTCATCTCGACCCAAGGTATGAACAGTGCCCCTGCTTGAGCTCGGTCTTCTTTTTGAGGCCGTGTTCTTTGACTTCGGTCCTTCTTTAGTGAAGCCAAACTCAAGCATTTTGTCGATTCCTTTGTAGAAGCTTTTGAATGTAGAATGTTTTTCCTCTAAAAGCGCGCGCTTTTATATCGGCGCTTTGGAAACGTGCGAGGGTTTAATGCCTACATCAATTTTAACATTAATTGCCCCGTTTCCCTTTGACTCTTTTATTTTGATTTTGAAAACCCAGAAACGGTTTCTCTCCTTCGCCCTTTTCGTAACTTCTTCGCATTTCTTCCTTCATTCTCTCACTTTCAACTTTTCTTTGTGTTGCGGCGTTGTTTAATTTTTCTGAAGCCTCTGCCTGGAGTTTTGCAGTTCCGCGTTTCAGCCCCGCGACGTTGCTTTTGCTCGTGTCTTCTCTTTTACTTTGAGAGAGTAATTCCAGATTTCGCCTTCCCTCTTCAACTTCCTTGAAGCCTGCTGCTTTTTTCAGGTTGGTACTAACTTTCTTGCTTCTTTCGCGGCTTCACTTTTAGTTTTTTGGTGAAGCTTTGATTTTGCATGTTTGAAAGTTTGAACCTTTTCGTGATCTTGCGTTTGTTTGTCACTATAAATGTGTTTTCCTTGGCTTTCTTTTGTGCGCTCTTTTGGCATTTCTGTCGAGGCTTTCTAGGGTTTTGTTGTTGCTTCTGATAGAGAATCTGCATCTATTCCTCGCTTTGCTTGATTGCTTTTTGTTTCTGATTTTGAGAAAGTTCGTACCTTTAATGATTTCTACTTGGCGCGTTTTGACGTTTGGGAATGCTTTTTGCTTGGTAAACTGTGATGACTTATGCTTTTGAAAATGCTTGCTTGTTTGAAGTCTTTTTCTTGTTTGAGAAATGCTGGGGTGGGAGCTGTAGATTTTCCTAGAAACCTTGCTTGATTATTGCCTCCAAAGGATGCCCCAAGGCTTTTGGTTTGAGTCTTGGGGTTTTTCCTTTTCTGTTTGTTTTGCCTGTATCGTATTGAGTTGTTTTCTCCCTTGTTTGAGATGTTTTCAGTAACCCCATCTTCTTTTCTTACTTGTAGGATTAGTTGGCCTCATGTCTTCTTGCAATAACATTGTAGAGATGTCTTCCAGAGTTCCTGAGGGCATGTCCGATTGGCTGGACTCCCTTGTCTTGTTGTGTGTTTCTGTTGTGGATGCCGAATTTTGCACAGAGCTGAGGAAGCGCCATAGGATTTGTGGTAACAGCGCCCGTGAGGGGGATTATGAGCTTGTTGCTCCTGAGGCCGATGAGAGAGTTTGTTTTCCGACTTCCGTCGAGGGGGAGTATCCCTTCTTCTACGCCTATGAATACTTTTTCAGTCAATTAAACGTTATATTTCCCTTTACTGCTTTTGAGACCGACCTGTTGTGGTCTTGTAACATTGCCCCATCCCATCTTCATCCAAATTCCTGGGGTTTTATTAAAATTTTTCAGCTTCTTTGTAGAGAGTTAGATGTAACACCTTCTCAGACTCTTTTCCTTTACTTGTTTGTTTCCGCCAAGCCTGGCGGTTCTTCAAAAAAGAAAGCTTCTTGGGTTTCTTTCAGGTCCGCCCAGGGCCATAAAGTTTTTGCGATGTATGATGAGTCCTTTAAGGACTTTAAGAATTACTTCTTTAAAGTTTGAGCTATTGAGGGGGCCCGCCCCTTTTTCCTTGATGAAAATGATGAGCCTTCTTTTCCTTTGGAGTGGCAGAGGGATGTGAGAGTGTCCCGTTATACCTGGGAGATGCTTGATGATGTCGAGCGTGCTTTTGTTGTTGTTCTTGAGGATCTGTGGGGGAAGCCACCCCATCTTGATACAAAAAGGTTTTTGAATGACCCGTCCTTGGTTCGGACTGTTTTGGGTACTTGTCTGACTTGTCTCTTATACTTATTTCTTAATTTTTTCTTCCCTTTGTTGTAACCATAACTCTTTGCTGTGGCTAATTCTGTATTTGCAGAGATGTCTAAGAACAACGACTCCATGAAGGCCTTTAAAAGGGCAAAGAAGGCAACTGCTGCTCTGAACATCTCGGCCAAAGTGACCGGCGAGGGATCTTCTCAGGTCCCAGTGAAGCCTCTTGTGCTGAGTTCTCTCGAGCCAAGGAAAGTAATTCCTACTCCTCGGTTTCATCAGGTCGATCCTCCACAGACTTTTGCCGCTGCTTCTGGTGTCCCTCCCTTGAAAAAGCAAAAAACATCCGAGCCTTTTAACCTGGATGCCCCGGACTTTGATGCTATCGAGTTTGTTGACCAGCAGATTGCCCCCTTGATGCAAATGCATATTTGCATTATTAGTTAGTTAGTTTAGTTAGTTTTAGCTTAATTTCACTCATTTTCCCTAAATAAACAAGTCCTTTTATGAGTTTTGTTTCCATGCATGATGATATCAAGGAACATGTTAATTCTAGCCAAATTCATGCAAATGTTTTAAGGAATGCATATATGAATGAGTATGAATGAATCTCATGAAATTTATTGCATGAATTGGTAAGACTTTGAAGCTATTTCCCTTGTTGATGATAGGTGATGAGACAAGGAAGCATGGAAGCAAGAATGATGCAAGCTGGGCAAGAAGTTGGCGTTGCCAACTTGGATACAAGGGGCGTTATTCTTGCCAACGCCAGGAAAATGAAGTTGGCGTTGCCAACTTGGATATAGTGTGCGTTATTGAGGACAACGCCCACACACAAAGAGCTTGGTCCTGGAGGCAACCAAGGAGCAAAGTTGGCGTTGCCAACTTGAGATCCACGTTGCCAACGCCACAACACAAGGCAAGCTTGACCCTGGAAGGAGCAAAGTTGGCGTTGCCAACTCTAGAACCAAGTTGCCAACGCCACAACACAAGCAAGTTTGGCAGCTCTGGAAGCAAAGTTGGCGTTGCCAACTCTAGAACCAAGTTGCCAACGCCCACACAAGCAAGGAACTTGAGCCATGAAGGAGTGTCGAGGGCGTTGCCAACGCCAAGAACTATGGGCGTTGTTGAAGGCAACGCCACACACACAAGCCTGGCCCTGGAGCAAGCTCAACCACGTTGCCAACTTGAGGAGGGCGTTGCCAACACCACATGGTGCGCGAAATTGTGATCACTACAACTTCACACAACTAACCAGCAAGTGCACTGGGTCGTCCAAGTAATACCTTACGTGAGTAAGGGTCGATCCCACGGAGATTGGTGGTATGAAGCAAGCTATGGTCACCTTGTAAATCTCAGTCAGGCAGACTCAAATGGGTATAGTGATGAACGAAAATAACATAAAAGATAAAGATAGGGATACTTATGTATATCATTGGTGTAAGAGCTTCAGACAAGTGTATGAAGATGCCTTCCCTTCCGTCTCTCTGCTTTCTTACTGTCTTCATCCAATCCTTCTTACTCCTTTCCATGGCAAGCTCGTGTAGGGTCTCACTGTTGTCAGCAGCTACCTCCCATCCTCTCAGTGAAAGCGATTGCATATGTCCTGTCACGGCATAGCGGAATTCAGCTGTCGGTTCTCGGTCAGGCCGGAATAATATCCATCGATACTTTTGCATCTGTCACCAGACGCCCCGCCTGCTAGGAGTTTGAAGCACGTCACAGTCATTCAATCATTGAATCCTACTCAGAATACCATAGACAAGGTTTAGACCTTCCGGATTCTCTTGAATGCCGCCATCAGGTCCTGCCTATACCACGAAGATTCCGAAGAATCCAAGAGATATTCACTAAGCCTCAGATGCTTGTAGAACAAGAATGGTTGTCAGTCACCTTGTTCATGGGTGAGAATGGTGATGGGCGTCAATCATCACCTTCATCAAGTTGAAGAACAAGTGATATCTTGGACAAAGAACAAGCGGAATTGAATGGAAGAACAATAGTAATTGCATTAATACTCGAGGTACAGCAGAGCTCCACACCTTAATCTATGGTGTGTAGAAACTCCACCGTTGAAAATACATAAGAACAAGGTCTAGGCATGGCCGAATGGCCAGCCTCCCAATGAGGGTTCAATCATCAAAACATGATCAAAAGATAGATGAAAATACAATAGTAAAAGGTCCTATATATAGAAAACTAGTAGTCTAGGGTGTACATAGATGAGTAAATGACATAAAAATCCACTTCCGGGCCCACTTGGTGTGTGCTTGGGCTGAGCAATGAAGTAATTTTCGTGTAGAGACTCTTCTTGGCGTTTAACTCCCATTTTGGTGCCAGTTTGGGCGTTTAACTCCCATTTAGGTGCCAGTTCCGGCGTTTAACGCTGGGATTTCTGTAGGTGACTTTGAACGCCGGTTTGGGCCATCATATCTTGGGCAAAGTATGGACTATTATATATTGCTGGAAAGCCCAGGATGTCTACTTTCCAATGCCGTTGAGAGCGCGCCAATTGGGCTTCTGTAGCTCCAGAAAATCCACTTCGAGTGCAGGGAGGTCAGAATCCAACAGCATCTGCAGTCCTTTTGAGTCTCTGAATCAGATTTTTGCTCAGAACCCTCAATTTCAGCCAGAAAATACCTGAAATCACAGAAAAACACACAAACTCATAGTAAAGTCCAGAAAAGTGAATTTTAACTAAAAACTAATAAAAATATAATAAAAACTCAACTAAAACTACCAAAAATATACTAAAAACAATGCCAAAAAGCGTATAAATTATCCGCTCATCACAACACCAAACTTAAATTGTTGCTTGTCCTCAAGCAACTGAAAATCAAATAAGATAAAAAGAGAGAATATACTATAGACTCCAAATTATCAATGAAACTAAGCTCCAAATTAGATGAGCGGGACTAGTAGCTTTTTGCCTCCGAACAGTTTTGGCATCTCACTTTATCCTTTGAAATTCAGAATGATTGGCTTCTTTAGGAACTCAGAATCCAGATAATGTTATTGATTCTCTTAGTTAAGTATGATGATTCTTGAACACAGCTATTTTATGAGTCTTGGCCGTGGCCCAAAGCACTCTGTCTTCCAGTATTACCACCGGATACATACATGCCACAGACACATAATTGGGTGAACCTTTTCAGATTGTGACTCAGCTTTGCTAAAGTCCCCAATTAGAGGTGTCCAGGGTTCTTAAGCACACTCTTATTGCCTTGGATCACAACTTTATTTCTTTCTTTTTCTCTTTCTCCCTTTTTTCGTTTTTCTCCTTCTTTTTCTCTCTTTTTTTTTTTTTTTTGTATTCACTGCTTTTTCTTGCTTCAAGAATCATTTTTATGATTTTTCAAATCCTCAGTAACATGTCTCCTTTTTCATCATTCTTTCAAGAGCCAACAATTTTAACATTCATGAACCACAAATTCAAAAGACATATGCACTGTTTAAGCATACATTCAGAAAACAACAAGTATTGTCACCACATCAAACTAATTAAGCTAGTTTTAAAGATGAATTTGAAATCCTGTACTTCTTGTTCTTTTGTGATAAAAACAGTTTTCATTTAAGAAAGGTGATGGATTCATATTCACAGCTTTAAGGCATAGACACTAAGGCACTAATGATCATAAGACACAAACATGGATAAACATAAAGCACTAAAATTCGAAAAACGGAAAAATAAAGAACAAGGAGATTAAAGAACGGGTCCACCTTAGTGATGGCGGCTCTTTCTTTCTCTTGAAGATCCTATGGAGTGCTTGAGCTCCTCAATGTCTCTTCCTTGTCTTTGTTGCTCCTCTCTCATGATCCTTTGATCTTCTCCAATTTTATGGAGGAGGATGGCATGTTCTTGGTGCTCCACCCTTAGTTGTCCCATGTTGGAACTTAATTCTCCTAGGGAGGTGTTCAGTTGCTCCCAATAGTCTTGTGGAGGAAAGTGCATCCCTTGAGGTATCTCAGGGATCTCTTGATGAGAGGGGTCTCTTGTTTGCTCCATCTTCTTCTTAGTGATGGGCTTGAGGTCATGCCTTCTCAGTTGAACCGGCTTTGGATGCCATAAATGGTTATGGAAAAACAAAAAGCAATGCTTTTACCACACCAAACTTAAAAGGTTGCTCGTCCTCGAGCAAAAGAAGAAAGAAGAGAGTAGAAGAAGAAGAAATGGAGGAGATGGATGTGAGTGGTGAAGAGGTATTGAGGTGATTGGTGAATGGGTGAAGAAGAAGAGAGGGTGGTGGGGTTGGTGGGGATCCTGTGGGGTCCACAGATCCTTAGGTGTCAAGGAAAAGTCATCCCTGCACCAAATAGCATCAAAATCCACGTTTTGAGCCATTTCTGGCGTTAAACGCCGGGCTGGTGCCCATTCCTGGCGTTTAACGCCAGGTTCTTGCCCTTTCCTGGCGTTTAACGCCAGTCTGGTGCCCCTTTCTGGCGTTAAACGCCCAGAATGGTGCCAGACTGGGCGTTAAACGCCCAACTGCTAGCCTCACTGGCGTTTAAACGCCAGTGAGTTCTTCCTCCAGGGTGTGCTGTTTTTCTTCCTGTTTTTCATTCTGTTTTTGCTTTTTCAATGGATTTTGTGACTTCTCATGATCATCAACCTACAAAAAACATAAAATAACAAAAGAAAATAGTTAATTATAAAACATTGGGTTGCCTCCCAACAAGCGCTTCTTTAATGTCATTAGCTTGACAGAGGACTCTCATGGAGCCTCAGAAATACTCAGAACCGTGTTGGAACCTCCCAACACCAAACTTAGAGTTTGAATGTGGGGGTTCAACACCAAACTTAGAGTTTGGTTGTGGCCTCCCAACACCAAACTTAGAGTTTGACTGTGGGGGCTCTGCTTGGCTCTGTTTTGAGAGAAGCTCTTCATGCTTCCTCTCCATGATGATAGAGGGATGTCCTTGGGCCTTAAACACCAAGGATTCTTCATTCACTTGAATGATCAACTCTCCTCTATCAACATCAATCACAGCCTTTGCTGTGGCTAGGAAGGGTCTGCCAAGGATGATGGATTCATCCATGCACTTCCCAGTCTCTAGGACTATGAAATCAGTAGGGATGTAATGGTCTTCAATCTTCACCAAAACATTCTCTACAAGTCCATGAGCTTGTTTTCTTGAATTGTCTGCCATCTCTAATGAGATTCTTGCAGCTTGCACCTCAAAGATCCCTAATTTCTCCATTACAGAGAGGGGCATGAGGTTTACACTTGACCCTAAGTCACACAAGGCCTTCTTGAAGGTCATGGTGCCTATGGTACAAGGTATAGAAAACTTCCCAGGATCCTGCCTCTTTTGAGGCAGTTTCTGCCTAGACAAGTCATCCAGTTCTTTGGTGAGCAAAGGTGGTTCATCCTCCCAAGTCTCATTTCCAAATAACTTGTCATTTAGCTTCATGATTGCTTCAAGGTATTTAGCAACTTGCTCTTCAGTGACATATTCATCCTCTTCAGAGGAAGAATACTCATCAGAGCTCATGAATGGCAGAAGTAAGTCCAATGGAATCTCTATGGTCTCATTTTGAGCCTCAGATTCCCATTGTTCCTCATTGAGGAACTCAGAGGAGATTGGTACAGGCCCACTGAGGTCTTCCTCAGTGGCGTCCTCCTCCTCTCTTTCCTCTCCATATTCGGCCATGTCTATGGCTTTGCACTCTCCTTTTGGATTTTCTTCTGTATTACTTGGGAGAGTACTAGGAGGGAGTTCAGTAATTTTCTTGCTCAGCTGACCAACTTGTCCTTCCAAATTTCTGATGGAGGACCTTGTTTCATTCATGAAACTTTGAGTGGTCTTTATTAGATCAGAGACCATTGTTGCTAAGTCAGAAGTATTCTGCTTAGAACTCTCTGTCTGTTGCTGAGAAGATGATGGAAAAGGCTTGCCATTGCTAAACCTGTTTCTTCCACCATTATTATTATTGAAACCTTGTTGAGGTCTCTCTTGATTCTTCCATGAGAAATTTGGGTGATTTCTCCATGAAGAATTATAGGTGTTTCCATATGGTTCTCCTAGGTAATTCATCTCTTCCATTGAAGGGTTCTCAGGATCATAAGCTTCTTCCTCAGATGAAGCTTCCTTAGTACTGCCATGTGCATTTTGCATTCCAGACAGACTCTGAGAAATTAGATTGACTTGTTGAGTCAATATCTTGTTCTGAGCCAATATGGCATTCAGAGTGTCAATCTCAAGAACTCTTTTCTTCTGACTTGTCCCATTGTTCACAGGATTACTTTCAGAAGTGTACATGAATTGGTTATTTGCAACCATTTCAATGAGCTCTTGAGCCTCTGTAGGCGTCTTCTTCAGATGAAGAGATCCTCCAGCAGAGCTATCCAAAGACATCTTGGATAGTTCAGAGAGACCATCATAGAAAATACCTATGATGCTCCATTCAGAAAGCATGTCTGAGGGACATTTTCTGATTAGTTGTTTGTATCTTTCCCAAGCTTCATAGAGGGATTCTCCATCCTTCTGTCTGAAGGTTTGGACTTCCACTCTAAGCTTACTCAATTTTTGAGGTGGAAAGAACTTTGCCAAGAAGGCATTGACTAGCTTTTCCCAAGAGTCCAGGCTTTCTTTAGGTTGAGAGTCCAACCATATTCTAGCTCTGTCTCTTACAGCAAAAGGGAATAGCATCAGTCTATAGACCTCAGGGTCAACCCCATTAGTCTTGACTGTGTCACAGATTTGCAAGAACTCAGCTAAAAACTGATGAGGATCTTCCATTGGAAGTCCATGGAACTTGCAATTCTGTTGCATTAGAGAAACTAATTGAGGCTTAAGCTCAAAGTTGTTTGCTCTAATGGCAGGGATAGAGATGCTTCTCCCATAGAAGTTGGGGGTAGGTGCAGTAAAGTCACCCAGCACCTTCCTTGCATTGTTTGCATTGTTGTTGTTTTCGGCTGCCATGTGTTCTTCTTCTTTGAAGAATTCGGTCAGGTCCTCTAAAGAGAGTTGTGTTTTGGCTTCTCTTAGCTTTCTCTTCAAGGTCCTTTCAGGTTCAGGGTCAGCTTTAACAAGAATGCCTTTGTCTTTGTTCCTGCTCATATGAAAGAGAAGAGAACAAGAAAATATGGAATCCTCTATGTCACAGTATAGAGATTCCTTGAGGTGTCAGAGGAAAAGAAAAATGGAAGACAGAGGTAGAAAATTCGAACTTATCAAAGAAGATGGAGTTCGAATTTTGCATTAAGGGATAGTGTTAGTCCAAAAATAGAAGGATGTGAGAAGAAGGGAAGTAATTTTCGAAAATTAAGTGAAAGATTTTGAAAATGTTTTTGAAAAACATTACTTAATTTTCGAAAATGAAAGTGGGAAAGAAATAAAATGATTTTTGAAAAAGATTTTGAAATTAGAACTCAAAAGATTTGATTGAAAATTATTTTGAAAAAGATGTGGTTAAGAAGATATGATTGGTTTTAAAAAGATGTAATTGAAAAGATATGATTTGAAAACAATTTTAAAAGATATGATTTGAAAACAATTTGAAAAGATATGATTTTAAAAATTAATGACTTGCCTAACAAGAAAAGATATGATTCAAGCATAAAACCTTCCTTAACAGAAAAGGCAAAAAATGTTCAATCAAATCATTAATTGTTAGTAAGTATCTTTGAAAAAGGAAAGAAATTGATTTTGAAAACATTTGATTGAAAAGATATGATTTGAAAAAGATTTGATTTTGAAAAACTTGAAAAAAATTGATTTGAAAACAAAATCTTCCCCCTAGCACCATCCTGGCGTTAAACGCCCAGAATGTGCACATTCTGGCGTTTAACGCCCAAACTACTACCCTTTTGGGCGTTAAACGCCCATCCAGGCACCCTGGCTGGCGTTTAAACGCCAGTCTGTCTTCTTCACTGGGCATTTTTGAATGCCCCAGCTTTTTCTGTGTGATTCCTCTGCAGTATGTTCTGAATCTTCAATTCTCTGTATTATTGACTTGATAAGACACAAATTAGAAATATTTTTGGATTTTTAATAATAAGGAATAATCAAAATGCAACTAAAATCAAATAACAATGCATGCAAGACACCAAACTTATCAGTTTGTATATATGAGAAACAACAAAACACTCAAGTCAATAGAATTCAAAGATCAAAACAAGGAGATCATCAAGAACACTTGAAGATCAAATGAGGACACATGCATGAATGCATTAAGCACAGAAACATGCAATTGACACTAAACTTAAGATGAGACTCTATACTCAAACAAGAAATATTTTTGGTTTTTATGATTTTGTAATTTTTTTGGCTTTTTCGAAAATTAAGTGAAAGGGAAAATAAAGGTATCAAAATTCTTAGTGAGAATTCCAGGAATCATGCAATGTTAGTCTAAAGCTTTAGTCTAAAGGAATTAGACATAGCTAGCTATGCTTCAGCAAGACATTGCATTCAAGAGCTTAATTGATGATGATCAATCAGCTTGGTGATGATAAGAACATCACCTTGAAACACTAGAATTCATTCTTAAGAACTCTGAAGAAAAATAAATGCCTAATCTAAGCAACAAGATGAACCGTCAGTTGTCCATACACAAGAACAATCCCCGGCAACGGCGCCAAAAACTTGGTGCGCGAAATTGTGATCACTACAACTTCACACAACTAACCAGCAAGTGCACTGGGTCGTCCAAGTAATACCTTACGTGAGTAAGGGTCGATCCCACGGAGATTGGTGGTATGAAGCAAGCTATGGTCACCTTGTAAATCTCAGTCAGGCAGACTCAAATGGGTATAGTGATGAACGAAAATAACATAAAAGATAAAGATAGGGATACTTATGTATATCATTGGTGTAAGAGCTTCAGACAAGTGTATGAAGATGCCTTCCCTTCCGTCTCTCTGCTTTCTTACTGTCTTCATCCAATCCTTCTTACTCCTTTCCATGGCAAGCTCGTGTAGGGTCTCACTGTTGTCAGCAGCTACCTCCCATCCTCTCAGTGAAAGCGATTGCATATGTCCTGTCACGGCATAGCGGAATTCAGCTGTCGGTTCTCGGTCAGGCCGGAATAATATCCATCGATACTTTTGCATCTGTCACCAGACGCCCCGCCTGCTAGGAGTTTGAAGCACGTCACAGTCATTCAATCATTGAATCCTACTCAGAATACCATAGACAAGGTTTAGACCTTCCGGATTCTCTTGAATGCCGCCATCAGGTCCTGCCTATACCACGAAGATTCCGAAGAATCCAAGAGATATTCACTAAGCCTCAGATGCTTGTAGAACAAGAATGGTTGTCAGTCACCTTGTTCATGGGTGAGAATGGTGATGGGCGTCAATCATCACCTTCATCAAGTTGAAGAACAAGTGATATCTTGGACAAAGAACAAGCGGAATTGAATGGAAGAACAATAGTAATTGCATTAATACTCGAGGTACAGCAGAGCTCCACACCTTAATCTATGGTGTGTAGAAACTCCACCGTTGAAAATACATAAGAACAAGGTCTAGGCATGGCCGAATGGCCAGCCTCCCAATGAGGGTTCAATCATCAAAACATGATCAAAAGATAGATGAAAATACAATAGTAAAAGGTCCTATATATAGAAAACTAGTAGTCTAGGGTGTACATAGATGAGTAAATGACATAAAATCCACTTCCGGGCCCACTTGGTGTGTGCTTGGGCTGAGCAATGAAGTAATTTTCGTGTAGAGACTCTTCTTGGCGTTTAACTCCCATTTTGGTGCCAGTTTGGGCGTTTAACTCCCATTTAGGTGCCAGTTCCGGCGTTTAACGCTGGGATTTCTGTAGGTGACTTTGAACGCCGGTTTGGGCCATCATATCTTGGGCAAAGTATGGACTATTATATATTGCTGGAAAGCCCAGGATGTCTACTTTCCAATGCCGTTGAGAGCGCGCCAATTGGGCTTCTGTAGCTCCAGAAAATCCACTTCGAGTGCAGGGAGGTCAGAATCCAACAGCATCTGCAGTCCTTTTGAGTCTCTGAATCAGATTTTTGCTCAGAACCCTCAATTTCAGCCAGAAAATACCTGAAATCACAGAAAAACACACAAACTCATAGTAAAGTCCAGAAAAGTGAATTTTAACTAAAAACTAATAAAAATATAATAAAAACTCAACTAAAACTACCAAAAATATACTAAAAACAATGCCAAAAAGCGTATAAATTATCCGCTCATCACCACACAACCAAGCAACTTTGGCACCATGGGAAGCAAGCTCGACCACGTTGCCAACGCTAGATGGGCGTTGCCAACGCCACACACAAGCAAATTTTGGCACCAAGTCTTGGCGCACCAACCAGGTTGCCAACGCCCAATGGCGCACCAACCAGGTTGCCAAACGCCCAATGGCGCACCAACCAGGTTGCCAAACGCCCAATGGCGCACCAACGGCGTTGCAAACGCCCATCAGCCCACCATCCGCGTTGCCAACGCCAATCAAGGCACCATCCAAGTTGCTAGCGCCAGGGAGATGCACCATGCACGTTGCCAACGCCCAATGGCCTTGCCATGCACGTTGCCAACGTGCTAAAGAGAAGGAGTTATTCACAACAACGCCAGGAAATTATGGTGCACGTTGCTAACATGAAATGTATGGGCGTTATTCACAATAACTCCAACAAGGCAGCCTGACCATGTCCTCTTCAATGGAAGATATCTTGAGCTACAGAGATCCAAATTGAGTGCTTCCAGTTGCGTTGGAAAGCTGACATTCAGAGCTTTCCAACCATATATAATAGTCTATGGTGGAGCACAAGATTGAAGCCAAACCAGAGTCATCTTTAGACCCTAAAAACAAGAACATGAAGTGAAATTCAAGGGAGCTAGAGATGAGCCTTGGATGTGGGATCGAGCACGTTGCCAACGTGCATTAAGGGGGCGTGTTTTGCAACAACGCCAGCCTCAAGCCCCTGCCTTGGGAGAGTGATGCATGGGCACGTTGCCAACTTGGGGTTGAGGGTGCGTTATTCACAACAACTTGGCAACAACTTGGCAGCTTGACCTTACCTTCTTTGAGGAACCATAACTTGAGCTAGGAAAGTCCAATTGAGGTGATTCCAGTGGCATTAGAAAATAGACATCAAGAGCTTTCCAATGATGTATAATAGTCCATATTGAAGCTGAAGGTTGACACTCAAATTCTGGGCTACATTTAGCATGAAAGTAAGGCCAAGAAGAGGAAAAGCAAGTTGTTGGCAACAACTTGGGCTAGCAACGCCCAAGTCTCATACTTCATGCCCAGGAAATTGGCATGCACGTTGCCAAAGTGCACTAAGGCCTGAGTTAGTGCCAATAACGCCAAGCCAATGGGCCAGAATCATGATGAATGAACCCTTCCTTTCCAAGCCTAGCAACACCTCCAATTGAGCCAAGAATTCAACAATGAGAAAGCCCACATTGCTAACCCAAATTGAAGATCTCTGAAGAGTTTTAGGAGTAGTATAAATAGAAGAGATTGATGTACTTGTGGGGGACTTTTACATTTTTACACTTTTGAATACTTTTTAACACTTAGACATTTTTACACTTTTTAGCACTTGTATTTGAGAACACTTTTGGTACTTCCGAGAGGAGACCCAGAGAGCTAATTTTGGTTCATCTTGGAACTTCTCTTCTTCATTTTCTTAATTTTTAAGCATTTCATTCTTCTTCTTCTTCTTCCTTTACATTTAGTTTAATTCTTGTTGATGGCAATTGTTGTTGAAATTGGAGCAATGACTCACTAAACCCCACTTTCATTAGGGGGAGGAGCTCTGTTTGTTGGAATGGATTGATGAACCCATCTTTCCTCCTCAATTCTAGTGGTTGATCTAAAGAGGGAACTCTTGATCTTCACAGATTCAACCACCATCGAGAGAGGGGTTAATCTATATGAATTATGTGGTGAGTTTGAGGAATGAGCCACATAATTCAGTTTAGAGTTCATCCTTTCATGATTTCTTTAATCAATATACCTTGGTTAGTATGTGAGATGTAACTCTCCTTGGTTGAGATTATAGAAATTGTGTGGCTGGATAACATATGAGCTTCATCTCTTCTCATGAACAATTAGATCACGAGAGTGGCAATTGGTTATGTTGAGAGAGATTGAATCACCAAGAGATTGGGGTTCAATCACCCACTTGCCATAGATCTATACCCATGATTGAGAAGGATTTGACTAACATCAATTCATGAAAACTAACATCTCTTATCCCTAATGATCCTCTCCATCATTAATTCTCATTTCTCTTGCTCTAGTTATTTGATTACCCATTTCCCAATCCCCTTCTACATTCTGTCTATTTACTACTCTTGTTATTTACATTCTGTTCATTTACTTCTTGCCATTTACTCTTATGTTCTTTAAATTTCTGCAACCTTTAATTCCTTGCAATTTATCTTTGATGTCATTTAAGTTTCTTGCTCTTTAAGTTTCCGTCATTTACTTGCACTTTATTTGTATCTTCTAGTTCTTTACATTCTTTGCCATTTAAATTCTTGCAATTATGTTCAAAAATCAAAATGCTCATGAAATCAAACTATGTTTGCTTGACTAAATCTACCATTTAACTAAAGTTGCTTAATCTTCCAATCTCCGTGGGATCGACCTCACTCTTTGTGAGTTTTATTACTTGATACGACCCGGTATACTTGCCGGTTATACGTGAAATCTAATTTTTACGTATCAAGTTTTTGGCGCCGTTGCCGGGGATTGGAAAGATTGACAATGATTAAGTGAAAGGTGGTTTAGATTAAGCAATTTTTTTCATTTTTGTTAAGCCCACTAACTGTTTGATACTTTGTTTCACTAACTCCAATTCCACTCTAGTTCTAGAATATTTCACTTGTGATTTTGGTTCTGTTTGTGTATGTCAGGAACAAGTAGACGTGATATTGAGGACGAGAGAACCCGCCGAAGGTTAAGGAGAGCAGAAAGAGGAAAGTTCATAGTTGGTGAAGAAGGGTCAGAGGAATCAGAGGGAGAAGATCAAGTCATGGAGGATGAGATGCACAACCCTCCTGGAGGGGTCAACAATAATGGTGGACACGCTAGAAGGGTGTTATCCTCATATACTATCCCTGATCCAAGACATTGTGGGAGCAGCATTGCTACACCAAATGTTCAGGCCAATAACTTTGAGCTAAAACCTCAGCTCATCACTTTGGTACAGAACAATTGCTCTTATGGAGGGGGACCTCTTGAAGACCCAAATCAACATCTCTCTGTTTTTCTGAGGATATGCAATACAGTGAAGACAAATGGAGTGCATCCAGATGTCTACAAGTTATTGCTATTTCCATTCTCTTTGAGGGATAAAGCCACTCAATGGCTAGAATCATTCCCCAAGGAAAGCCTCAATGATTGGAATGAAGTGATGGGCAAATTTCTAGCAAAGTTCTACCCACCTCAAAAGGTCATCAAGTTGAAGACAGAGGTTCAGACTTTTAGGCAAATGGAAGGGGAGTCATTGTACGAAGCCTGGGAAAGATATAAGGCACTAATGAGAAGATGTCCTCCAGACATGTTTAGTGATTGGGTTAAGCTCCAAAACTTCTATGAAGGCCTAAGCTTAGAAGCAAGGAAGGGACTAGACTACTCATCAGGAGGATCACTCAACATGATGAAAACTGCTGAGGAGGCTCAAAACCTCATTGAGATTGTGGCAAACAATCAATATTATTACTCATCAGAGAGGCAACACAATCCACCCCCAAAGAAAGGTGTAATGGAGCTTGAAGGTGTTGATGCTATCTTGGCACAAAACAAGTTAATGCACCAACAAATCCAACAACAAATGGAGATGATAACAAAGAGAATGGATGGTATGCAACTTGCATCAGTGAACACAACAAATCAACCATCACTTGAATGGAACCAAGGTGAAGGAACCACGGTTGAACAACCACAAGAACAAGTTCAATACATGCAGAATACTTCAAATTCTCAGGAGGAATTCCATGGTGATACATACAACTCATCTTGGAAGAATCATCCCAATTTAAAGTGGGGAGAAAACCATTGGCAAAAGAACAACAACCACAATCACACCCGTAACACAAACAACCAAAATCACCATACCAACAACACTAACCAATATAGAAAAACACAAAACACATATCAACACCCCCATCATAACTCACAAACCCACCAAAATAACTTCTCTGCACCAACATCCAACTCACAAAATTACCACACTAATCCACCCAACAACTTCCAACAATAATCAACCCCCATCATACCTCCAATTGACCATCATGAGGCCAGAATCTCAAGTCTGGAAGCAACCTTGCAAGCACTTGCTCAAACCACTCAAGCTTTAGCTAAGGGACAACAAGAACAAGCGGTCACTATGAAGAACATTGAGAGACAAGTGGGACAACTAGCCAAACAAGCCGAGAAACCAACCCATGTCCTCCCAAGTGACACAATACCCAACCCAAGAGAAGAATGTAAGGCTTTGCAGTTAAGGAGTGGCAAGGTAGTTGGTGAAAGTTCAAATAAAGAAGCAACAAAACCCAAAGAGCAAGACACAGTGGAGAAGCAAGATGAAGAAAAGGGTTCAACATCTAACAAAGGCAAGGAGGTTGTCAAGCCACAAGGCAATCCACCAAGTCAAGGAGGCAACCGTGATGGCAAGGAGAGTATGAATCCACAAAAAGAAAACAAAAATGAAGGAGTGAAAGCTTATGTACCCAAGCTTCCATACCCAACTAGGATACACAAAGGAGCAAAGGACCAACAATTCCCAAGGTTCTTAGAGATCTTCAAGAAACTTGAAATCAACATCCCATTGGCAGAGGCTCTAGAACAGATGCCATTGTATGCAAAGTTTCTTAAGGAGTTGATCACCAAGAAGAGGAGTTGGCAAGAAAAAGAAACCGTGGTTCTCAATCAAGAGTGTAGTGCCATCATTCAACAAGGGTTACCTCCAAAACTCAAAGACCCTGGCAGCTTTCTCATACCTTGCACGATTGGGAGCATGGCTGTTGACAAATAACTTTGTGACCTGGGAGCAAGCATTAACTTAATGCCCCTTACCATGATGAAGAAAATGATGATTGAAGAGCTCAAACCCACAAGGATGTCACTCCAACTTGCTGACAGATCCATCAAAGTGCCAAATGGAGTAGTTGAGAACCTCTTGGTGAAGGTGGGAAACTTCATATTCCCAGCTGATTTTGTGGTCCTAGACATGGATGAAGAGGGAAACAATTCAGTCATTCTTGGTAGACCCTTTTTGGCTACAGCTAGAACAATCATTGATGTGGAAAAGGGAGAGATGATCTTCAGGGTGCATGATGAGCAAATGACCATAAATGTCTTCAAAGCAATGCAACACCCTGTTGAGAAAGAAAATTGCATGAGGATTGATGTAGTAGACTCTTTGGTTGAAGAAGTGCTTGACACAAACCATCAAATGAAACAAGAGGAAGTCCATAACATCAAAGGACAAGAAGAAAACACGTTGGAAGCATCAAAGGAACCAAGTGAAGCTACCAAAGAAAAGGCACCACAACAAGAGTTGAAACCACTACCCCCTCATCTTAAATATGCATTTCTTGGTGAGAAGGATAGCTTCCCAGTGATCATCAATTCCACATTGAATGCAGAAGAAGAAGAAAAGCTCCTTGTGGTTTTGAGAGCTCACAAAGAGGCATTGGGATGGACCATTGATGACTTGAAAGGCATAAGCCCTGCTGTATGCATGCACAAGATACTCTTAGAGGAGGGTTCCAAACCGGTGGTACAACCCCAAAGAAGATTGAATCCTACAATGAAGGAGGTTGTTCAAAAGGAAGTCCTGAAGTTGTGCAAGGCTGGGATCATCTACCCTATATCTGACAGCCCATGGGTCAGTCCAGTGCAAGTAGTACCTAAGAAAGGAGGCATGACTGTCATTGTTAATGAGAAGAATGAGCTTATCCCAACACGAACAGTGACAGGGTGGAGGATGTGCATAGACTATAGGAGGTTGAATGATGCCACAAGAAAAGACCACTTTCCTCTACCTTTCATTGATCAGATGCTTGAAAGGTTGGCTGGCCATGCTTATTATTATTTTCTTGATGGATATTCTGGGTATAATCAGATAGTGGTTGACCCCATGGATCAAGAGAAGACTTCCTTCACTTGTCCCTTTGGAGTCTTTGCATACCGGAGGATGCCATTTGGACTTTGCAATGCCCCAGCTACCTTTCAAAGATGCATGCTTTCAATCTTCTCAGACATGGTAGAAAAATTCATTGAAGTCTTTATGGATGATTTCTCTGTTTTTGGTGATTCATTCAATACTTGCTTGCACCATCTTACCTTAGTCTTGAAAAGATGCCAAGAAACAAACTTAGTTTTGAATTGGGAAAAATGCCATTTCATGGTACCCGAAGGCATTGTTCTTGGTCATAAAATTTCAAGAAAAGGTATAGAGGTTGACAAGGCAAAAGTAGAAATTATAGAAAAACTTCCTTTGCCAACTAGTGTGAAAGCCGTTAGGAGTTTCTTGGGGCATGCTGGATTTTATAGGAGATTCATCAAAGATTTTTCAAAAATAGCAAAGCCACTAAGCAATTTGCTGGTGGTAGACAATCCTTTTATCTTTGATGATGAATGCAAGCATGCTTTTGAAACTCTAAAGGCTAAGCTTACCACAGCACCAATCATCACACCCCCAATTTGGGGACTACCTTTTGAACTCATGTGTGATGCAAGCAACCTTGCAATTGGCGCTGTGTTGGGGCAGAGGAAGGAAAAGAGGCTTCATGTTATCTACTATGCAAGTAAGATATTGAATGAAACTCAAAGAAACTACACCACAACAGAGAAAGAGTTACTAGCCGTGGTGTATGCCTTTGATAAGTTTAGACAATATTTGATTGGATCTAAAGTCTTAGTGTATACTGACCATGCTGCCATTAAGTATCTTATGTCAAAACAGGATGCCAAACCAAGGCTAATCAGATGGGTGCTACTCCTACAAGAGTTTGACATTGAGATCAAAGATAGAAAGGGCAGTGAAAATCAAGTTGCTGATCACTTATCAAGGGTACCACAAGATGCATGCCAAGACAACATTCCATCAATAAATGAAGAGTTTCCAGATGAACACCTCTTACACATTCAACATGTCCCTTGGTTTGCAGACATGGCCAACTACAAGGCAGGAAGAATCATTCCACAAGAGTACACAAGACAACAAGTTAAGAAGCTGTTGCATGAGGCTAGGTTCTTCTTTTGGGACGAACCATTCTTGTTCAAAAGATGCCCAGATGGAATGATAAGAAGATGTGTGCCAGAAGGTGAGATGAAGGACATACTATGGCATTGTCACAACTCTAGCTATGGTGGTCATTTTGGGGCTGAAAGAACTGCTGCAAAGGTCCTTCAAAGTGGTTTCTATTGGCCTTCAATCTTCAAGGATGCTAGGGAGTTTGTGAGCCAATGCAATGAATGTCAAAGAACAGGGGGTTTGTCAAAGAAAAATGAGATGCCTCAAAAGTTCATTTTGGAAGTGGAACTCTTTGATTTGTGGGGAATAGATTTCATGGGACCTTTTCCTCCATCCTACACGTTCAAATACATCCTGGTAGCAGTAGAGTATGTCTCCAAATGGGTAGAAGCAATAGCCACCACCACATGTGATACCAACGTGGTCTTGCAATTCCTCAAGAAGAACATCTTCACTAGATTTGGAGTGCCCAAAGGACTTATAAGTGATGGGGGAAGCCACTTTTGCAACAAGCAACTCAATTCTTTACTCCACAAGTATGGTGTTACACACAAAGTAGCTACCCCATATCACCCACAAACCAATGGACAAGCTGAACTTGCCAACAGAGAGCTGAAAAGGATCTTGGAGAAAACTGTGGGAACAACAAGAAAGGATTGGGTTAGGAAGCTAGATGATGCACTTTGGGCATATAGGACAGCCTTCAAGACACCCATAGGAAAATCTCCATTTTAGTTGGTGTATGGAAAAGCATGCCACCTCCCTGTGGAGCTTGAACATAAGGCCTTCTGGGCCACCAAACTTCTGAATTTAGATGCTCAAGCAGCAGGAGAGAAGAGGTTGCTACAACTCAATGAGCTTGAGGAGTTCAGATTGGAGGCATATGACAATGCCAAAATATACAAGGAGAGAGCAAAGAGATGGCATGATAAGAGGATCTCTCAAAGAACATTTGAACCGGGCCAAAAGGTGTTGTTATTCAATTCAAGATTGAAGATCTTCCCTGGGAAGCTGAGGTCTAGATGGACTGGTCCATACACCATCACCAAAGTATCACCTCATGGCTATGTTGAACTGCTTGATGAAGCCTCAAAACAAACCTTCACAGTCAATGGACATAGGGTGAAGCACTATTTTGGTGGCCCTTGGAGCAAGGAAGAGAGTGTGCAACTCTTAACATGAGCAAAGAAGCTGCAATATCGAGCTAAGGACAATAAACAAAGCGCTTCATGGGAGGCAACCCATGCACAGGGAGTCTTTTATTTTCATGTTTTAGTAACCAATAATGATCAAGTAGACTAGTACATGGTGTATGCAAGGCACTAAGTTTGGTGTGGCCAATCTTGAAGTAATGGCAAATGTGTGTTCTACAACACTTAGCCAAAAACTAAGTTTGGTGTCCATACATACACGAAAATGCTAGGCTATGAAAGTATTGTCATCTACTTTAGTTATAAAAAAAAAAAAAAAAAAACGTGAAAAAGCATGCAATGTAGGTAAATTACTAAGTTTGAGGTGGCTATCTTTGGAATTAATTCCATAGAACACTTAGTCACAAACTAAGTTTGGTGTCTTTACTTGCATTATTAATGCTAAAAAAATAGATTAGGGAATCTAATTTAGTCAATTTTGCATAGGAACATCATCATAGATTTTTAGCCATTAATGTCACTTTAAGAATCTCAAGCCTTTGGCATTTTGTTGCAGGAAAGAAAGAAAGAAGTGATGGGGAATCTTGGAAGCATATAATGGAAGAAAGAAAGAAATGATGGAGAATCTTAGTGAGTGAGGTCACGGATACACAAGGAAGGGAAGTCACATGAGTTTTGAACTTTGTGCATGGGGAAAAACAAATCAACATGCAATGGGCACAAGGAAGCATGCCATGACCGAGCCTTAAATGCCTTCCCACCAACTTTCACTTTAAATACTTCAACCATATTCATTCATCATTCATTCTTCTACCCACCAACTTTCACTTCACTAACCGAACTCATACTCAACCTCTAACCTACTCCATGTTTCACAAATTCTAACCTTGGACCTCATCTTTACCCAACAAAACTCTTGAAGCATCACATCTCTCACATAACCGAAACACTCAATCTCCTTCACCATCATTTTCTACCTTCTCTAAGTCACCGTGCTTATCTCATATCTCTCATTCACAATCATTTTCCTTGTGCTTGAGGACAAGCATTCATCTAAGTTTGGTGTTGGGGAGATTCAATCTTGCAAGTGAATCTCAATGGCCTCATCATCAAGGGATAGGAGAGAAGATGAATTTGATCAAAGAAGATTCAAATCCAAACACAATGAGCGGATCTTTAGTTGGATGTCAAGCAAAGATGTTGTTCCAGAGCTACCATTCAAGCTTAAAAAAGATGAATATCCTGAAATACAAAAAATAATCAGAAAAAGGGGATGGGAGCTTCTCTGTGACCAACCTCAAGAAGTGAGCATGCTTCTCATCCATGAATTCTTTACTAATGTGATAAGAGAATATGATGATGAAGAACCTTACATGAGCTATGTAAGAGGTGTGGATGTTGATTTTAGCCCGGACACCATCAATAGGGTGCTAAGGGTCAAGCACAAACAGTTCAAACAACCTAGCTATGAAGAAAGGGTTGAAAATGACCCAAGATATGTGGATGTGGTGAGTGACTTATGCAGAATAGGCACTGATTGGGTATTGGATTCACATGGCCGACCACTCAAACTTCGGAGAGGTGATCTCATACCTCAAGCAAAAGGATGGCATGACATAGTGAGGAGGTCATTGATCTCTACTTCAAATAACTCTGAGGTAACCGTGAATAGAGCTATAATGATCCATTGCATAATGAAAGGAGGGGAAATCAATGTTGGAGACATTATAGCCAGGAACATCATTGAAATAGCTCAAAAAGTCAAACAGGACAGCTGGCTAGGATATCCTAGTACCATTCTGTGCCTATGTGAAGAAGCTGGAGTGCCTCTTGAAGAATTTGGAGAAACTGATTTGGTCTCTATTGGAAAGCCTCTCACCCGAGAAAGGTTGGAGTTCATCACCACAACACAATTGGAAAGGCAACCCTTAGCAAGAAGGAAAAAAAGGAAAGAAGTAAGACAAGAGGAGGAGCCTCAAGAAATGGATGAATCCCACACCTTGAACATGAACCAACTCCAAGCCGCCTTGGAAGGGATTTCTGGGCAATACTCACAAATTCAAAGAAGCCAAGAAGAGCAAGCTCAACAACAAAGGGATCTTTGGCAGTTGATGGATCAACAAAGAGGTATTCAAGTTCAATGGATGAACCAACAAAATGAATACCAAGCACACATGATGGAGTTACAACAAGAACAATATGCCAAGATGCAGGAAGCCATCAACAATTCGGCTATGGAACATGAAAAAGCCATGGAGAAAGTGATACAAGAACAAGCTCAACTAAGGATAGAGCAAGCTCAGCAAAGAGAACTTCTCCATAGGTTGGATGCTAGACATGAAACACTCTACAGAGATTTCAATGAAAACAGAATGTTCAAGGAAGCCAGGCACAAGGACAGACTTGACTATGACATATGCACCCAAGAAAAGCTTAGTTACCTCTGTTCCACACCCCCATTGATCAACCCACAAATCAATGTTTTAATGAGGCTCGGAAGATATTTGAACAGCAAGAACTAGCAAGGGTGAGATTCAATCAACAGAGGCTACAGGAGACAATGATAAGCTCAGGAATTTGGCAAAGAGAAGAGAGGGATGCAACGACACAACAACAAGGAGAACGGAGGAGCAAAAAGAAAGAAGATCCAAAGGGAGATTCAACAACAAAGCAACAAGGAGAGTTAAGAAGTAAAAAGAAACAAGATCCAAAGGGCAAAGGAAAGCAAGGAGAATCAAGCAAAGGAAAAGGGACATGAAGACTAAAGGTGGTGAAGTTCCTTTGTTTTTCTTTATGTTTCTTTATGTTTTTAAATAAAAAAAAAAGATGTATGTCTGAAATATGGTATACCTTCTAGGATGCATTTTCTTTTTGAAGCATTGTCTTTTATATTGCCCATTCCATGCATCACCACTCACAAATTTGGAATGGTTGCTTGTCTTTAGTACTTTTACTTGTCATTGGAATAAAAGGTGTAGTTTGATGTAAGAACAGAGAGAATTCTAGCTTAAAAAGAATCATGTTGTCCCATGAGAAAAGTGCTAGTATGTTTATTGTGAAAGAAGCAATGTTCAATGATTTCAAAAGAATGCTTGCTTATACAAGACTAGTTTGGTTAAGGATCACAAAGACTTTAACAGTAATAGCACAAATAACCTTGACAATAAAGAAAATAGAGTACATAGAATGAAAGGCTAGACATCAATGACAAAAGTTGGATATGTGTCTGTGGTGATTGATGTTAAGAGACATACTTGGGCTAGTAAATCCGAGGGGTGCTTCATCACCCGGTAACTTGAGTTAACTAACTCGGGATTATCGATTGAAAACCCACAATCAAGAGTAGCTCTATAACAGAACATTTAGCAACCCAAAGAGGTGCTGGACACCACTATCCAAACAAGATTTCAATGTTATATGCCTGTGACTGAATGTGTTAAGGAAAGAGGCTTGAGTGAGTAAATCTTTAAGAGTGTCTCAACACTTAACAACTTGAACCAACTGGTTTGGGATTGTTGATTGAAAGCTTATGCTAAAGAGCCGCCTTAAGACAAGATTTCGAGCTTAATTGAAAGAAAAAGAAAAAAAAAGAGAAAAAAAAAGAAGGAAAAAGAAATAAGCAAAAAAAAAAAAAATTTGGTTCAAGGATCATGTGCTAAGGTATGAAAGAAGTCTAGTGAAGTTAACCAGTGAAGCAAGCATTTTAATTGAAAAAGTTGAATAGTTGTGTTCAATTACAATAAATTAATGACCACACAAGTGAGGACAATATGCTCAATGAAAATTACTCTCTGGAAGAACATTCAAGTCTTACATCTTAAATTCTTGTGACAAAATCCTGTATATTTTGCTTGAGGACAAGCAATACTTTAAGTTTGGTGTTGTGATGCAAATGCATATTTGCATTATTAGTTAGTTAGTTTAGTTAGTTTTAGCTTAATTTCACTCATTTTCCCTAAATAAACAAGTCCTTTTATGAGTTTTGTTTCCATGCATGATGATATCAAGGAACATGTTAATTCTAGCCAAATTCATGCAAATGTTTTAAGGAATGCATATATGAATGAGTATGAATGAATCTCATGAAATTTATTGCATGAATTGGTAAGACTTTGAAGCTATTTCCCTTGTTGATGATAGGTGATGAGACAAGGAAGCATGGAAGCAAGAATGATGCAAGCTGGGCAAGAAGTTGGCGTTGCCAACTTGGATACAAGGGGCGTTATTCTTGCCAACGCCAGGAAAATGAAGTTGGCGTTGCCAACTTGGATATAGTGTGCGTTATTGAGGACAACGCCCACACACAAAGAGCTTGGTCCTGGAGGCAACCAAGGAGCAAAGTTGGCGTTGCCAACTTGAGATCCACGTTGCCAACGCCACAACACAAGGCAAGCTTGACCCTGGAAGGAGCAAAGTTGGCGTTGCCAACTCTAGAACCAAGTTGCCAACGCCACAACACAAGCAAGTTTGGCAGCCCTGGAAGCAAAGTTGGCGTTGCCAACTCTAGAACCAAGTTGCCAACGCCCACACAAGCAAGGAACTTGAGCCATGAAGGAGTGTCGAGGGCGTTGCCAACGCCAAGAACTATGGGCGTTGTTGAAGGCAACGCCACACACACAAGCCTGGCCCTGGAGCAAGCTCAACCACGTTGCCAACTTGAGGAGGGCGTTGCCAACGCCACACAACCAAGCAACTTTGGCACCATGGGAAGCAAGCTCGACCACGTTGCCAACGCTAGATGGGCGTTGCCAACGCCACACACAAGCAAATTTTGGCACCAAGTCTTGTGATGCAAATGCATATTTGCATTATTAGTTAGTTAGTTTAGTTAGTTTTAGCTTAATTTCACTCATTTTTCCTAAATAAACAAGTCCTTTTATGAGTTTTGTTTCCATGCATGATGATATCAAGGAACATGTTAATTCTAGCCAAATTCATGCAAATGTTTTAAGGAATGCATATTTGAATGAGTATGAATGAATCTCATGGAATTGGTGCATGAATTGGTAAGACTTTGAAGCTATTTCCTTTGTTGATGATAGGTGATGAAACAAGGAAGCATGGAAGCAAGAAGGATGCAAGCTGGGCAAGAAGTTGGCGTTGCCAACTTGGAATCCACGTTGCCAACTTGGGATTGGAGTTGCCAACTCCACAACACAAGGCAAGCTTGGCCCTGGAGGCAACCAAGGCAAGAAGTTGGCGTTGCCAACCTAGCATTGGCGTTGCCAACGCCACAAACACTCACACCAAGCAAGCTTGGCAACCCTGGAGGCAACCAAGGCAAGAAGTTGGCGTTGCCAACTTAGGATTGGCGTTGCCAACGCCACACACACTCACACCAAGCAAGCTTGGCAACCCTGGAGGCAACCAAGGCAAGAAGTTGGCGTTGCCAACTTAGGATTGGCGTTGCCAACGCCACAAACACTCACACCAAGCAAGCTTGGCAACCCTGGAGGCAACCAAGGCAAGAAGTTGGCGTTGCCAACTTGGGATTGGCGTTGCCAACGCCACACACACTTACACCAAGCAAGCTTGGCAACCCTGGAGGCAACCAAAGCAAGGTTGGCGTTGCCAACTCTAGAACCAAGTTGCCAACGCCACACACAAGCCATGAGCAAGCAAACTTGGCCCTGGAAGCAAGGTTGGCGTTGCCAACTCTAGAACCAAGTTGCCAACGCCACATACAAGACACAAGCAAGGAACTTGGCCCTGGAGGAAGCAAAGTTGGCGTTGCCAACTTGAAGTTGGCGTTGCCAACGCCCACACAAGGAACTTGGCCCTGGATTTGGAGCCTCGAGCACGTTGCTAGCCTAAAGATGAGGGGCGTTTTTGAGGACAACGCAGGCTAACAACGCCAAACAATCAAGCTTGGCCCTGGAAGAAAAGGAGCTGGCGTTGCCAACTCAAGATAGGCGTTGCCAACGCCACACAACCAAGCAACAAATGAAGCCATGGAAGAAAAGGAGCTGGCGTTGCCAACTCAAAAATGGCGTTGCCAACGCCACACAAGAAAGTTTGGCCAGGCACCAAATTTTGGTGCCAACCAGGCTGCCAAACGCCCAATGGCGCACCAACCAGCGTTCTAAACGCCCAAGGGCGCACCAACCAGCGTTCTAAACGCCCATTGGCGCACCACTCACGTTGCCAACGCTGGATGGGCGTTGCCAACGCCAAAACAAGGCAGCCTGAACATGTCCACTTCAATGGAAGATATCTTGAGCTACAGAGATCCAAATTGAGTGCTTCCAGTTGCGTTGGAAAGCTAACATTCAGAGCTTTCCAACCATGTATAATAGTCCATGGTGGAGCACAAGATTGGAGCCAAACCAGAGTCATCTTTAGGCCCTAAAAACAAGAACATGAAGTGAAATTCAAGAAAGCTAGAGATTGGCCTTGGGGTGTGGGTCGAGCACGTTGCCAACGTGCCACAAGGGGGGCGTGTTTTGCAACAACGCCAGCCCCAAGTCCATGCCTTGGGAGATTGATGCTCGAGCACGTTGTCAACTTGGGGTTGAGGGTGCGTTATTCACAACAACTTGGCAACAACTTGGCAGCTTGACCTTACCTTCTTTGAGGAACCATAACTTGAGCTAGGAAAGTCCAATTGAGGTGATTCCAGTGGCATTAGAAAATAGACATCAAGAGCTTTCCAATGATGTATAATAGTCCATATTGAAGCTGAAGGTTGACACTCAAACTCTGGGCTACATTTAGCATGAAAGTAAGGCCAAGAAGAGGAAAAGCAAGTTGTTGGCAACAACTTGGGCTAGCAACGCCCAAGTCTCATACTTCACTCCCAGGAAAATGCCATGCACGTTGCCAACTTGCATTAAGGCCACGTTATTGACAACAACGCCAAGGTCAATGGGCCAGAATTGGTGCCAAATTGCTCTACTTCTCCCATTCATCACAAAGGCCAAAGCTTCTCCAATTGAACCAAGAATTCAAAAAAGAGGAAGCCCATCTTGCTAACCCACTTGAAGATCTTTAGGACTAGTATAAATAGAGATTGAGTTTGTACTTTGGGGGGACTTTTGACACTTTTTACTTTACTCTTTGACACTTAGACATTTTTAGACTTTTGAGCACTTGTATTGGAAAACTCTTTTGGGTACTTCCGAGAGAGGACCCAGGGAGCTACTCTTGGTTCATCTTGGAACTTCTCTTCTTCATTTTCTGAATCTTCAAGCAATTACCTCTTCTTTATCATCTTTCTTTGCAATTTAGTTTAACTTTGATTGATGGCAATTGTTGTTGAAATTGGAGCTATGATTCACTAAACCCCTTTCATTAGGGGGAGGAGCTCTGTTGGTTGGAATGAATTGGTGAACCCATCTTCTCTTTCTCAATTTTGGTGGTTGATCTAAAGAGGGAACTCTTGCTCTTCAAAGATTCAACCACCATCGAGAGAGGGGTTAATCTATATGAATTATGTGGTGAATTTGATGAATGAGCCACATAATTCAGTTTAGAGTTCATCCTCTCATGATTTCCTCAATCAACATACCTTGGTTAGTATGTGAGATGTAACTCTCCTTGGTTGAGATTTTGGAAATTGTGTGGCTGGATTAAAATTGATCTTCATATCTTCTCATGAACAATTAGATCACGAGAGTGGCAATTGGCTATGTTGAGAGAGATTGAATCACCAAGAGATTGGGATTCAATCACCCATTTGCCATGGATCTATACCCATGATTGAGGAGGATTTGACTAACATCAATTCATGAAAACTAACATCTCTAATCCCTAATGATCCTCTCTATCATTAATTCTCATTTCTCTTGCTCTAGCTATTTGATTACCCATTTCCTAATCCCTTTCTACATTCTGTCTATTTACTACTCTTGTTATTTACATTCTATTCATCTACTTCTTGCAATTTACTGTTATGCTCTTTAAATTTCTGCACCCTTTAATTTCTTGCCATTTACCTTTGATGTTATTTAATTTTCTTGCAATTTAAGTTTCCGTCATTTACTTGCACTTCATTTCTTTATTCTAGTTCTTTACATTCTTTGCCATTTAAATTCTTGCAATTATGTTCAAAAATCAAAATGCTCATGAAATCAAAACTATGTTTGCTTGACTAAATTTACCATTAACTAAAGTTGCTTAATCTACCAATCCTCGTGGGATCGACCTCACTCCTAGTGAGTCTTATTACTTGATACGACCCGGTATACTTGCCGGTTATACGTGAAATCTAAATTTTTACGTATCAAGTTTTTGGCGCCGTTGCCGGGGATTGGTTAGGTTGACAATGATTAAGTGAAAGGTGGTTTAGATTAAGCATTTTTTTTATTTTTGTTAAGCCCACTAACTGTTTGATACTTTGTTTCACTAACTCCAATTCCACTCTAATTCTAGAATATTTCACTTGTGATTTTGGTTCTGTTTGTGTATGTCAGGAACAAGTAGACGTGATATTGAGGACGAGAGAACCCGACGAAGGTTAAGGAGAGCAGAAAGAGGAAAGTTCATAGTTGGTGAAGAAGGGTCAGAGGAATCAGAGGGAGAAGATCAAGTCATGGAGGATGAGATGCACAACCCTCCTGGAGGGGTCAACAATAATGGTGGACACGCTAGAAGGGTGTTATCCTCATATACTATCCCTGATCCAAGACATTGTGGGAGCAGCATTGCTACACCAAATGTTCAGGCCAATAACTTTGAGCTAAAACCTCAGCTCATCACTTTGGTACAGAACAATTGCTCTTATGGAGGGGGACCTCTTGAAGACCCAAATCAACATCTCTCTGTTTTTCTGAGGATATGCAATACAGTGAAGACAAATGGAGTGCATCCAGATGTCTACAAGTTGTTGCTATTTCCATTCTCTTTGAGGGATAAAGCCACTCAATGGCTAGAATCATTCCCCAAGGAAAGCCTCAATGATTGGAATGAAGTGATGGGCAAATTTCTAGCAAAGTTCTACCCCCTCAAAAGGTCATCAAGTTGAAGACAGAGGTTCAGACTTTTAGGCAAATGGAAGGGGAGTCATTGTACGAAGCCTGGGAAAGATATAAGGCACTAATGAGAAGATGTCCCCAGACATGTTTAGTGATTGGGTTAAGCTCCAAAACTTCTATGAAGGCTTAAACTTAGAAGCAAGGAAGGGACTAGACTACTCATCAGGAGGATCACTCAACATGATGAAAACTGCTGAGGAGGCTCAAAACCTCATTGAGATTGTGGCAAACAATCAATATTATTACTCATCAGAGAGGCAACACAATCCACCCCCAAAGAAAGGTGTAATGGAGCTTGAAGGTGTTGATGCTATCTTGGCACAAAACAAGTTAATGCACCAACAAATCCAACAACAAATGGAGATGATAACAAAGAGAATGGATGGTATGCAACTTGCATCAGTGAACACAACAAATCAACCATCACTTGAATGGAACCAAGGTGAAGGAACCACGGTTGAACAACCACAAGAACAAGTTCAATACATGCAGAATACTTCAAATTCTCAGGAGGAATTCCATGGTGATACATACAACTCATCTTGGAAGAATCATCCCAATTTAAAGTGGGGAGAAAACCATTGGCAAAGAACAACAACCACAATCACACCCGTAACACAAACAACCAAAATCACCATACCAACAACACTAACCAATATAGAAAAACACAAAACACATATCAACACCCCATCATAACTCACAAACCCACCAAATAACTTCTCTGCACCAACATCCAACTCACAAAATTACCACACTAATCCACCCAACAACTTCCAACAACAATCAACCCCCATCATACCTCCAATTGACCATCATGAGGCCAGAATCTCAAGTCTGGAAGCAACCTTGCAAGCACTTGCTCAAACCACTCAAGCTTTAGCTAAGGGACAACAAAAAGCGGTCACTATGAAGAACATTGAGAGACAAGTGGGACAACTAGCCAAACAAGCCGAGAAACCAACCCATGTCCTCCCAAGTGACACAATACCCAACCCAAGAGAAGAATGTAAGGCTTTGCAGTTAAGGAGTGGCAAGGTAGTTGGTGAAAGTTCAAATAAAGAAGCAACAAAACCCAAAGAGCAAGACACAGTGGAGAGGCAAGATGGAGAAAAGGCTTCAACATCTAACAAAGGCAAAGAGGTTGTCAAGCCACAAGGCAATCCACCAAGTCAAGAAGGCAACAGTGATGGCAAGGAAAGTATGAATCCACAAAAAGAAAACAAAAATGAAGGAGTGAAAGCTTATGTACCCAAGCTTCCATACCCAACTAGGATACACAAAGGAGCAAAGGACCAACAATTCCCAAGGTTTTTAGAGATCTTCAAGAAACTTGAAATCAACATCCCATTGGCAGAGGCTCTAGAACAGATGCCATTGTATGCAAAGTTCTTAAGGAGTTGATCACCAAGAAGAGGAGTTGGCAAGAAAAAGAAACCGTGGTTCTCAATCAAGAGTGTAGTGCCATCATTCAACAAGGGTTACCTCCAAAACTCAAAGACCCTGGCAGCTTTCTCATACCTTGCACGATTGGGAGCATGGCTGTTGACAAATCACTTTGTGACCTGGGAGCAAGCATTAACTTAATGCCCCTTACCATGATGAAGAAAATGATGATTGAAGAGCTCAAACCCACAAGGATGTCACTCCAACTTGCTGACAGATCCATCAAAGTGCCAAATGGAGTAGTTGAGAACCTCTTGGTGAAGGTGGGAAACTTCATATTCCCAGCGGATTTTGTGGTCCTAGATATGGATGAAGAGGGAAACAATTCAGTCATTCTTGGTAGACCCTTTTTGGCTACAGCTAGAACAATCATTGATGTGGAAAAGGGAGAGATGATCTTCAGGGTGCATGATGAACAAATGACCATAAATGTCTTCAAAGCAAGCAACACCCTGTTGAGAAAGAAAATTGCATGAGGATTGATGTAGTGGACTCTTTGGTTGAAGAAGTGCTTAACACAAACCATCAAATGCAACAAGAGGAAGTCCATAACATCAAGGGACAAGAAGAAATACGTTGGAAGCATCAAAGGAACCAATTGAAGCTACCAAAGAAGAGGCACCACAACAAGAGTTGAAACCACTACCCCTCATCTTAAATATGCCTTCCTTGGTGAGAAAGACAGCTTCCCAGTGATCATCAATTCCACATTGAATGCAGAGGAAGAAGAAAAGCTCCTTGTGGTTTTGAGAACTCACAAAGAGGCTTTGGGGTGGACCATTGATGACGAGGGGCATAAGCCCTGCCATTTGCATGCACAAGATACTCTTGGAGGAGAACTCCAAACCTGTGGTACAACCTCAAAGAAGATTGAATCCCACAATGAAGGAGGTTGTTCAAAAGGAAGTCCTGAAGTTGTGCAAGGCTGGGATCATCTACCCTATATCTGACAGCCCATGGGTCAGTCCAGTGCAAGTAGTACCTAAGAAAGGAGGCATGACTGTCATTGTTAATGAGAAGAATGAGCTTATCCCAACACGAACAGTGACAGGGTGGAGGATGTGCATAGACTATAGGAGGTTGAATGATGCAACAAGAAAAGACCACTTTCCTCTACCTTTCATTGATCAGATGCTTGAAAGGTTGGCTGGCCATGCTTATTATTGTTTTCTTGATGGATATTCTGGGTATAATCAGATAGTGGTTGACCCATGGATCAAGAGAAGACTTCCTTCACTTGTCCCTTTGGAGTCTTTGCATACCGGAGGATGCCATTTGGACTTTGCAATGCCCCAGCTACCTTTCAAAGATGCATGCTTTCAATCTTCTCAGACATGGTAGAAAAATTCATTGAAGTCTTTATGGATGATTTCTCTGTTTTTGGTGATTCATTCAATACTTGCTTGCACCATCTTACCTTAGTCTTAAAAAGATGCCAAGAAACAAACTTAGTTTTGAATTGGGAAAAATGCCATTTCATGGTACCCGAAGGCATTGTTCTTGGTCACAAAATTTCAAGAAAGGGTATAGAAGTTGACAAGGCAAAAGTAGAAATTATAGAAAAACTTCCTTTGCCAACTGGTGTGAAAGCTGTTAGAAGTTTCTTAGGACATGCTGGATTTATAGGAGATTCATCAAAGATTTTTCCAAAATAGCAAAACCACTAAGCAATTTGCTGGTGGTAGAAATCCTTTTATCTTTGATGATGAATGCAAGCATGCTTTTGAAACTCTAAAGGCTAAGCTCACCACAGCACCAATCATCACACCCCCAACTTGGGGACTACCTTTTGAACTCATGTGTGATGCAAGCAACCTTGCAATTGGCGCTGTGTTGGGGCAAAGGAAGGAAAAGAAGCTTCATGTTATCTACTATGCAAGTAAGGTGTTGAATGAAGCTCAAAAGAACTACACCACAACAGAGAAAGAGTTACTAGCCGTGGTGTATGCCTTTGATAAGTTTAGACAATATTTGATTGGATCTAAAGTCTTAGTGTATACTGACCATGCTGCCATTAAGTATCTTATGTCAAAACAGGATGCCAAACCAAGGCTAATTAGATGGGTGCTACTCCTACAAGAGTTTGACATTGAGATCAAAGATAGAAAGGGCAGTGAAAATCAAGTTGCTGATCACTTATCAAGGGTGCCACAAGATGAATGCCAAGACAACCTTCCATCAATAAATGAAGAGTTTCCAGATGAACATCTCTTGCACATTCAACATGTCCCATGGTTTGCAGACATGGCCAACTACAAGGCAGGAAGAATCATCCCACAAGAGTACACAAGACAACAAGTGAAGAAGCTGTTGCATGAGGCTAGGTTCTTCTTTTGGGACGAACCATTCTTGTTCAAAAGATGCCCAGACGGAATGATAAGAAGATGTGTGCCAGAAAATGAGATGAAGGACATACTGTGGCATTGTCACAACTCTAGTTATGGTGGTCATTTTGGAGCTGAAAGAACTGCTGCTAAGGTCCTTCAAAGTGGTTTCTATTGGCCTTCAATCTTCAAGGATGCTAGGGAGTTTGTGAGCCAATGCAATGAATGTCAAAGAGCAGGGGGTTTGTCAAAGAAAAATGAGATGCCCCAAAAGTTCATTTTGGAAGTGGAACTCTTTGATTTGTGGGGAATAGATTTCATGGGACCTTTTCCTCCATCCTACACGTTCAAATACATCCTGGTAGCAGTAGAGTATGTCTCCAAATGGGTAGAAGCAATAGCCACCACCACATGTGATACCAACGTGGTCTTGCAATTCCTCAAGAAGAACATCTTCACAAGATTTGGAGTACCCAAAGGGCTTATAAGTGATGGGGGAAGCCACTTTTGCAACAAGCAACTCAATTCCTTACTCCACAAGTATGGTGTTACGCACAAAGTAGCTACCCCATATCACCCACAAACCAATGGACAAGCTGAACTTGCTAACAGAGAGCTAAAAAGGATCTTGGAGAAAACTGTGGGAACAACAAGAAAGGATTGGGTTAGGAAGCTAGATGATGCACTTTGGGCATATAGGACAGCCTTCAAGACACCCATAGGAAAATCTCCCTTTCAATTGGTGTATGGAAAGGCATGCCACCTCCCTGTAGAGCTTGAACATAAGGCTTTCTGGGCCACCAAACTTCTAAATCTAGATGCTCAAGCAGCAGGAGAGAAGAGGTTGCTACAACTCAATGAGCTTGAGGAGTTCAGATTGGAGGCATACGACAATGCCAAAATACAAGGAGAGAGCAAAGAGATGGCATGATAAGAGGATCTCTCAAAGAACATTTGAACCAGGCCAAAAGGTGCTATTATTCAATTCAAGATTGAAGATCTTCCCTGGGAAGCTGAGGTCTAGATGGACTGGTCCATACACCATCACCAAAGTATCACCTCATGGCTATGTTGATTTGCTTGATGAAGCCTCAAAACAAACCTTCACAGTCAATGGACATAGGGTGAAGCACTATTTGGTGGCCCTTGGAGCAAGGAAGAGAGTGTGCAACTCTTAACATGAGCAAAGAAGCTGCAATGTCGAGCTAAGGACAATAAACAAAGCGCTTCATGGGAGGCAACCCATGCACAGGGAGTCTTTTAATTTCATGTTTTAGTAACCAATAATGAGCAAGTAGACTAGTACATGGTGTATGCAAGGCACTAAGTTTGGTGTGGCCAATCTTGAAGTAATGGCAAATGTGTGCTCTATAACACTTAGCCACAAACTAAGTTTGGTGTCCATACATACACGAAAATGCTAAGCTATGAAAGTTTTGTCATTTACTTTAGTTATAAAATAAAAAAAAAATAAAAAAAAAAAAACGTGAAAAAAAAAAAATTTAGATTAGGGAATCTAATTTAGTCAATTTTGCATAGGAACATAATCATAAGTTTTAGCCATTAATGTCACTTTAAGAATCTCAAGCCTTTGGCATTTTGTTGCAGGAAAGAAAGAAAGAAGTGATGGGGAATCTTGGAAGCATATAATGAAAGAAGGAAAGAAATGATGGGGAATCTTGAAGAAAGATCACGGATAGGAAGAGTAGTGACATGAATTTTGAACTTTGTGCATGGGGAAAAAGAAACCAACATGCATTGTGCACAAGGAAGCATGCCATGACCGAGCCTTAAATGCCTTCCCACCAACTTTCACTTTAAATACTTCAACCATATTCATTCATCATTCATTCTTCTACCCACCAACTTTCACTTCACTAACCGAACTCATACTCAACCTCCAACCTACTCCATGTTTCACAAATTCTAACCTTGAACCTCATCTTTACCCAACAAAACTCCTCTTGAAGCATCACATCTCTCACATAACCGAAACACTCAATCTCCTTCACCATCATTTTCTAAGTCACCGTGCTTACCTCATACCTCTCATTCACAATCATTTTCCTTGTGCTTGAGGACAAGCATTCAACTAAGTTGGTGTTGGAGAGATTCAACCTTGCAAGTGAATTTCAATGGCCTCATCAAGGGAGAGGAGAGAAGATGAATTTGATGAAAGAAGATTCAAATCCAAACACAATGAGCGGATCTTTAGTTGGATGTCAAGCAAAGATGTTGTTCCGGAGTTACCTTTCAAGCTAAAGGAAGATGAATACCTGAGATACAAAAAATAATCAGAAAAGAGGATGGGAGCTTCTCTGTGACCAACCTCAAGAAGTGAGCATGCTTCTCATCCATGAGTTCTTCACTAATGTGATAAGAGAATATGATGATGAAGACCATACATGAGCTATGTAAGAGGTGTAGATGTTGATTTTAGCCCGGACACCATCAATAGGGTGCTAAGGGTCAAGCACAAAAGTTCAAACGACCAAGCTATGAAGAAAGGGTTAAAAATGACCCAAGATATGTGATGTGGTGAGTGACTTATGCAGAGTAGGCACGGATTGGGTATTGGATTCACATGGCCGACCACTCAAACTTCGGAGAGGTGATCTCATACCTCAAGCAAAAGGATGGCATGACATAGTGAGGAGGTCATTGATCTCTACTTCAAATAACTCTGAGGTAACGGTGAACAGAGCTATAATGATCCATTGCATAATGAAAGGAGGGGAAATCAATGTTGGAGACATTATAGCCAAGAACATCATTGAAATAGCTCAAAAGGTCAAACAGGACAGCTGGCTAGGATATCCTAGTACTATTCTGCGCCTATGTGAAGAAGCTGGAGTGCCTCTTGAAGAATTTGGAGAAACTGATTTGGTCTCCATTGGAAAGCCTCTCACCAAAGAAAGGTTGGAGTTCATCACCACAACTCAATTGGAAAGGCAACCTTTAGCAAGAAGGAAGAAAAAGAAGGAAGTAAGACAAGAGGAGGAGCCTCAAGAAATGGATGAATCCCACACTTGAACATGAACCAACTCCAAGCCGCCTTGGAAGGGATTTCTGGGCAATACTCACAAATTCAAAGAAGCCAAGAAGAGCAAGCTCAACAACAAAGGGATCTTTGGCAGTTGATGGATCAACAAAGAGGTATTCAAGTTCAATGGATGAACCAACAAAATGAATACCAAGCACACATGATGGAGCTACAACAAGAACAATATGCCAAGATGCAAGAAGCCATCAACAATTCAACCATGGAACATGAAAGCCATGGAGAAAGTGATACAAGAACAAGCTCAACTGAGGATTGAGCAAGCTCAGCAAAGAGAACTTCTCCATAGGTTGGATGCTAGGCATGAAACACTCTACAGAGATTTCAATGAAAACAGAATGTTCAAGGAAGCCAGGCACAAGGACAGACTTGACTATGACATATGCACCCAAGAAAAGCTTAGTTACCTCTGTTCCACACCCCCATTGATCAACCCACAAATTAAATGTTTTAATGAGGCTCGGAAGATTTTTGAACAGCAAGAACTAGCAAGGGTGAGATTCAATCAACAGAGGCTACAGGAGACAATGATAAGCTCAGGAATTTGGCAAAAAGAAGATCCAAAGGGGAATGTAACGACACAACAACAGGGAGAAAGGAGGAGCAAAAAGAAAGAAGATCCAAAAGGAGATGCAACAACACAACAACAAGGAAAGGAGAAGCAAAAAGAAAGAAGACCCAAAAGGCAAAGGAAAGCAAGGAGAATCAAGCAAAGGAAAAGGGACATGAAGACTAAAGGTGGTGAAGTTCCTATGTTTTTCTTTATGTTTTATTAAATAAAGAAGATGTATGTCTGAAATATGGTATACCTTCTAGGATGCATTTTCCTTTTGAAGCATTGTCTTTTATATTGCCCATTTCATGCATCACCACTCACAAATTTGGAATGGTTGCTTGTCTTTAGTACTTTTACTTGTCATTGGAATAAAAGGTGTAGTTTGATGTAAGAACAGAGAGAATTCTAGCTTAAAAAGAATCATGTTGTCCCATGAGAAAAGTGCTAGGATGTTATTATGAAAGAATCAAGGTTCAATGAACTCAAAAGAATGCTTGCTATACAAGACTAGTTTGGTTAAGGATCACAAAGACTTTAACAGTAAAAGCACAAATAACCTTGACAATAAAGAAAATAGAGTACAAAATGAAAGGCTAGGCATCAATGACAAAATTTGGATATGTGTCTGTGGTGATTGATGTTAAGAGATATACTTGGGCTAGTAAATCCGAGGGGTGCTTCATCACCCGGTAACTTGAGTTAACTAACTCGGGATTATCGATTGAAAACCCACAATCAAGAGTAGCTCTATAACAGAACATTTAACCCAAAGAGGTGGACACCACTATCCAAACAAAAATTTCAATGTTATATGCCTGTGACTGAATGTGTTAAGGAAAGAGGCTTGAGTGAGTAAATCTTTAAGAGTGTCTCAACATTAACAACTTGAACCAACTGGTTTGGGATTGTTGATTGAAAGCTTATGCTAAAGAGCCGCCTTAAGACAAGATTTCGAGCTTAATTGAAAAAAAAAAGGAAAAAGAAATAAGCAAAAAAATTGGTTCAAGGATCAGGTGCTAAGGTATGAAAGAAGTTTAGTGAAGTTAACCAATTTAGTAGTGAAGCAAGCATTTAATTGAAAAAAGTGAATAATTGTGTTCAATTACAATAAATTAATGACCACAAGTGGAGATGACATGCTCAATGAGAAATTACTCTCTGGAAGAACATTCAAGCTTACATCTTAAATTCTTGTGACAAAGTCCTTTATATTTTGCTTGAGGACAAGCAATACTTTAAGTTTGGTGTTGTGATGCAAATGCATATTTGCATTATTAGTTAGTTAGTTTAGTTAGTTTTAGCTTAATTTCACTCATTTTCCTAAATAAACAAGTCCTTTTATGAGTTTTGTTTCCATGCATGATGATATCAAGGAACATGTTAATTCTAGCCAAATTCATGCAAATGTTTTAAGGAATGCATATTTGAATGAGTATGAATGAATCTCATGGAATTGGTGCATGAATTGGTAAGACTTTGAAGCTATTTCCTTTGATGATAGGTGATGAACAAGGAAGCATGGAAGCAAGAAGGATGCAAGCTGGGCAAGAAGTTGGCGTTGCCAACTTGGAATCCACGTTGCCAACTGGGATTGGAGTTGCCAACTCACAACACAAGGCAAGCTTGGCCCTGGAGGCAACCAAGGCAAGAAGTTGGCGTTGCCAACCTAGCATTGGCGTTGCCAACGCCACAAACACTCACACCAAGCAAGCTTGGCAACCCTGGAGGCAACCAAGGCAAGAAGTTGGCGTTGCCAACCTAGCATTGGCGTTGCCAACGCCACAAACACTCACACCAAGCAAGCTTGGCAACCCTGGAGGCAACCAAGGCAAGAAGTTGGCGTTGCCAACTTAGGATTGGCGTTGCCAACGCCACACACAATCACACCAAGCAAGCTTGGCAACCCTGGAGGCAACCAAGGCAAGAAGTTGGCGTTGCCAACTTAGGATTGGCGTTGCCAACGCCACAAACACTCACACCAAGCAAGCTTGGCAACCCTGGAGGCAACCAAGGCAAGAAGTTGGCGTTGCCAACTTGGGATTGGCGTTGCCAACGCCACACACACTTACACCAAGCAAGCTTGGCAACCCTGGAGGCAACCAAAGCAAGGTTGGCGTTGCCAACTCTAGAACCAAGTTGCCAACGCCACACACAAGCCATGAGCAAGCAAACTTGGCCCTGGAAGCAAGGTTGGCGTTGCCAACTCTAGAACCAAGTTGCCAACGCCACATACAAGACACAAGCAAGGAACTTGGCCCTGGAGGAAGCAAAGTTGGCGTTGCCAACTTGAAGTGGCGTTGCCAACGCCCACAAGGAACTTGGCCCTGGATTTGGAGCCTCGAGCACGTTGCTAGCCTAAAGATGAGGGGCGTTTTGAGGACAACGCAGGCTAACAACGCCAAACAATCAAGCTTGGCCCTGGAAGAAAAGGAGCTGGCGTTGCCAACTCAAGATAGGCGTTGCCAATGCCACACAACCAAGCAACAAATGAAGCCATGGAAGAAAAGGAGCTGGCGTTGCCAACTCAAAAATGGCGTTGCCAACGCCACACAAGAAAGTTTGGCCAGGCACCAAATTTTGGTGCCAACCAGGCTGCCAAACGCCCAATGGCGCACAACCAGCGTTCTAAACGCCCAAGGGCGCACCAACCAGCGTTCTAAACGCCCATTGGCGCACCACTCACGTTGCCAACGCTGGATGGGCGTTGCCAACGCCAAAACAAGGCAGCCTGAACATGTCCACTTCAATGGAAGATATCTTGAGCTACAGAGATCCAAATTGAGTGCTTCCAGTTGCGTTGGAAAGCTAACATTCAGAGCTTTCCAACCATGTATAATAGTCCATGGTGGAGCACAAGATGGAGCCAAACCAGAGTCATCTTTAGGCCCTAAAAACAAGAACATGAATGAAATTCAAGAAAGCTAGAGATTGGCCTTGGGTGGGTCGAGCACGTTGCAACGTGCCACAAGGGGGGCGTGTTTTGCAACAACGCCAGCCCCAAGTCCATGCCTTGGGAGATGATGCTCGAGCACGTTGTCAACTTGGGGTTGAGGGCGTTATTCACAACAACTTGGCAACAACTTGGCAGCTTGACCTTACCTTCTTTGAGGAACCATAACTTGAGCTAGGAAAGTCCAATTGAGGTGATTCCAGTGGCATTAGAAAATACATCAAGAGCTTTCCAATGATGTATAATAGTCCATATTGAAGCTGAAGGTTGACACTCAAACTCTGGGCTACATTTAGCATGAAAGTAAGGCAAGAAAAAGCAAGTGTTGGCAACAACTTGGGCTAGCAACGCCCAAGTCTCACTTCAGGAAAATGCCATGCACGTTGCCAAACTTGCATTAAGGCCACGTTATTGACAACAACGCCAGGTCAATGGGCCAGAATTGGTGCCAAATTGCTCTACTTCTCCCATCATCAAAAGGCCAAAGCTTCTCCAATTGAACCAAGAATTCAAAAAAGGAAGCCCATCTTGCTAACCCACTGAAGATCTTTAGGACTAGTATAAATAGAGATTGAGTTTGTACTTTGGGGGGACTTTGACACTTTTTACTTTACTCTTTGACACTTAGACATTTTTTTTGAGCACTTGTATTGGAAAACTCTTTGGGTACTTCGAGGAAGCCCATCTGCTAACCCACTTGAAGATCTTTAGGACTAGTATAAATAGAGATTGAGTTTGTACTTTGGGGGGACTTTGACACTTTTTACTTTACTCTTTGACACTTAGACATTTTAGACTTTTGAGCACTTGTATTGGAAAACTCTTTGGGTACTTCCGAGAGAGGACCCAGGGAGCTACTCTTGGTTCATCTTGGAACTTCTCTTTCATTTCTGAATCTTCAAGCAATTACCTCTTCTTTATCATCTTTCTTTGCAATTTAGTTTAACTTTGATTGATGGCAATTGTTGTTGAAATTGGAGCTATGATTCACTAAACCCCTTCATTAGGGGGAGGAGCTCTGTTGGTTGGAATGAATTGGTGAACCATCTTCTCTTTCTCAATTTTGGTGGTGATCTAAAGAGGGAACTCTTGCTCTTCAAAGATTCAACCACCATCGAGAGAGGGGTTAATCTATATGAATTATGTGGTGAATTGTGAATGAGCCACATAATTCAGTTTAGAGTTCATCCTCTCATGATTTCAATCAACATACCTTGGTTAGTATGTGAGATGTAACTCTCCTTGGTTGAGATTTTGGAAATTGTGTGGCTGGATAAATTGATCTTCATCTCTTCTCATGAACAATTAGATCACGAGAGTGGCAATTGGCTATGTTGAGAGAGAGAATCACCAAGAGATTGGGATTCAATCACCCATTTGCCATGGATCTATACCATGATGAGGAGGATTGACTAACATCAATTCATGAAAACTAACATCTCTAATCCCTAATGATCCTCTCTATCATAATTCTCATTTCTCTTGCTCTAGCTATTGATACCCTTTCCCAACCCTTTCTACATTCTGTCTATTACTACTCTTGTATTTACATCTATTCATCTACTTCTTGCAATTTACTGTATGCTCTTTAAATTTCTGCACCCTTTAATTCTTGCCATTTACCTTTGATGTTATTTAATTTCTTGCAATTTAAGTTTCCGTCATTTACTTGCACTTCATTTCTTTATTCTAGTTCTTTACATCTTTGCATTTAATTCTTGCAATTATGTTCAAAAATCAAAATGCTCATGAAATCAAAACTATGTTTGCTTGACTAAATTTACCATTAACTAAAGTTGCTTAATCTACCAATCCTCGTGGGATCGACCTCACTCCTAGTGAGTCTTATTACTTGATACGACCCGGTATACTTGCCGGTTATACGTGAAATCTAAATTTTTACGTATCATCTTGGCGCACCAACCAGGTTGCCAACGCCCAATGGCGCACCAACCAGGTTGCCAAACGCCCAATGGCGCACCAACCAGGTTGCCAAACGCCCAATGGCGCACCAACGGCGTTGCAAACGCCCATCAGCCCACCATCCGCGTTGCCAACGCCAATCAAGGCACCATCCAAGTTGCTAGCGCCAGGGAGATGCACCATGCACGTTGCCAACGCCCAATGGCCTTGCCATGCACGTTGCCAACGCCAGGAAGCAAGCATGGAGCCTTGAGAAGGGCTCGAGCACGTTGCCAACGTGCTAAAGAGAAGGAGTTATTCACAACAACGCCAGGAAATTATGGTGCACGTTGCTAACATGAAATGTATGGGCGTTATTCACAACAACTCCAACAAGGCAGCCTGACCATGTCCTCTTCAATGGAAGATATCTTGAGCTACAGAGTGCTTCCAGTTGCGTTGGAAAGCTGACATTCAGAGCTTTCCAACCATATATAATAGTCTATGGTGGAGCACAAGATTGAAGCCAAACCAGAGTCATCTTTAGACCCTAAAAACAAGAACATGAAGTGAAATTCAAGGGAGCTAGAGATGAGCCTTGGATGTGGGATCGAGCACGTTGCCAACGTGCATTAAGGGGGCGTGTTTTGCAACAACGCCAGCCTCAAGCCCCTGCCTTGGGAGAGTGATGCATGGGCACGTTGCCAACTTGGGGTTGAGGGTGCGTTATTCACAACAACTTGGCAACAACTTGGCAGCTTGACCTACCTTCTTTGAGGAACCATAACTGAGCTAGGAAAGTCCATTGAGGTGATTCCAGTGGCATTAGAAAATAGACATCAAGAGCTTTCCAATGATGTATAATAGTCCATATTGAAGCTGAAGGTTGACACTCAATTCTGGGTACATTTAGCATGAAAGTAAGGCCAGAAGAGGAAAAGCAAGTTGTTGGCAACAACTTGGGCTAGCAACGCCCAAGTCTCATACTTCTGCCCAGGAATTGGCATGCACGTTGCCAAAGTGCACTAAGGCCTGAGTTAGTGCCAATAACGCCAAGCCAATGGGCCAGAATCATGATGAATGAACCCTTCCTTTCCAAGCCTAGCAAACACCTCCAATTGAGCCAAGAATTCAACAATGAGAAAGCCCACATTGCTAACCCAAATTGAAGATCTCTGAAGAGTTTAGGAGTAGTATAAATAGAAGAGATTGATGTACTTGTGGGGGACTTTTACATTTTTACACTTTTGAATACTTTTTAACACTTAGACATTTTTACACTTTTTAGCACTTGTATTGAGAACACTTTTGGTACTTCCGAGAGAGGACCAGAGTAATTTTGGTTCATCTTGGAACTTCTCTCCTTCATTTTCTTAATTTAAGCATTTCATTCTTCTTCTTCTTCTTCCTTTACATTTAGTTTAATTCTGTTGATGGCAATTGTTGTTGAAATTGGAGCAAGACTCACTAAACCCCACTTCATTAGGGGGAGGAGCTCTGTTTGTTGGAATGGATTGATGAACCCATCTTTCCTCCTCAATTCTAGTGGTTGATCTAAAGAGGGAACTCTTGATCTTCACAGATTCAACCACCATCGAGAGAGGGGTAATCTATATGAATTATGTGGAGTTTGAGGAATGAGCCACATAATTCAGTTTAGAGTTCATCCTTTCATGATTTCTTAATCAATATACTTGGTTGTATGTGAGATGTAACTCTCCTGGTTGAGATTATAGAAATTGTGTGGCTGGATAACATATGAGCTTCATCTCTTCATGAACAATTAGATCACGAGAGTGGCAATTGGTTTATGTTGAGAGAGATTGATCACCAAGAGATTGGGGTTCAATCACCCACTTGCCATAGATCTATACCCATGATTGAGAAGGATTTGACTAACATCAATTCAGAAAACTAAATCTCTTATCCCTAATGATCCTCTCCATCATTAATTCTCATTTCTCTTGCTCTAGTTATTTGATTACCCATTTCCCAATCCCCTTCTACATTCTGTCTATTTACTACTCTTGTTATTTACATTCTGTTCATTTACTTCTTGCCATTTACTCTTATGTTCTTTAAATTTCTGCAACCTTTAATTCCTTGCAATTATCTTGATGTCATTTAAGTTTCTTGCTCTTTAAGTTTCCGTCATTTACTTGCACTTTATTTGTATCTTCTAGTTCTTTACATTCTTTGCCATTTAAATTCTTGCAATTATGTTCAAAAAATCAAATGCTCATGAAATCAAACTATGTTTGCTTGACTAATCACCATTTAACTAAAGTTGCTTAATCTTCCAATCTCCGTGGGATCGACCTCACTCTTTGTGAGTTTTATTACTTGATACGACCCGGTATACTTGCCGGTTATACGTGAAATCTAATTTTTACGTATCACCCCTATGGTGGGCTTTCCATGGACGATGTGTCTCTTCTTCAGCATTTGGATTTTATCACCAAAAGTAGTGTGAAGATGGCTCATATGGGTGCGGCTATTTTCCAAACAGTTCAGGGGATTCCGATTCATGCCACAAAATCCTTCATGTAGGAGGCCAAGTTAGAATTTGATCGTATCAAGGGTCTGAAGGAAGAGTTGGAGGTGAAGTTGGCAACGGTGGAGAAGGAGCTTGAGGGTGAGAAGGCCAGTTCTATTGCCTTGGCTGCTTCTTTGAAGTTGGCTGAGGACATGGCACTGAAACATAAGGATAGCTATGTCTCGGCTTATAGGGAGTTGATGCATCTCCGGGTTGATTTGGAAATTGCTCGGATTAATTATGGTGAGCTTCAGGGTCACCTTGTGGGCAGCGTAACTGCTACCTCCGAGAACCTGATGGAGCAGTTCCGAATTGTTGCTCCTGATGCCGACTTGACTCTCATTAGCCTGGACAATGTTGTGAGGGATGGTAAGATTGTCCCTGATGACCAGGATGATGATGAGGCTGATCCTCCCCGAGTGCCTTCTCTTAAGGTGTCGACCTCCTCGGTTCCTCCCGTTACATCTGATCCGGATTGCCAGATTCTAAACCGGGATGATGGAACTGTAGATGCTGTGCCCCTTCAGACTTGCCCTCCTTCTCCCTGTACTGATGCTGCCGGGAAGGCTCCCGATTTTGGCTGATCTTTTTTCTGAATATTTGTGTAAATAGCCCAATTTGTGGGCGTTTGAACTTGTTTATTGTTCTTCTTAACTGCTGACGCTTTTAGTTGTTTTCCTGGAAACTTTTATTTTGAAAAACAAAGGTAGCTTTCTGAGGTTGATTTTGGTGGCCTTTTGAAGCTTTATCGTACTATGCTTTTATTATGGTATCTGTTGAGATCTTGCTGCTTGGCCTCTTTAGATTGCTTTCGTATTTATTGTTTGCATCTTGGATCTTTTTGAGGCCGTGACTGTGGGGGGGGCCCGACTTATTTCTCGGTTTCTTTGCTTTTGTTCGTATTTTTAGCGCCTCATAACCGATTTCTTTATGTTGGTCCCCTTTTGAGTTATTTCTGTAATCCTCTTTTTCGGACCATTGTTAGGTCTTCTTTCAGGGATTACTTTTATAACTTATCTTCGTAGGAGACCGACTTCGTTAGGTCGATCTCTTCTAAGTTGTTTTTGTAATCCTCTTTCTTGGACCTTTGTTAGGTCTCTTTCAGGGATTATTTTTACAACTTGTCTTTGTAGGAGACCGACTTTTTTAGGTCGATCACTTTTAAGTTGTTTTTGTAATCCTCTTTCTTGGACCTTTGTTAGGTCTCTTTCAGGGATTACTTTACAACTTGTCTTTGTAGGAGACCGACTTCGTTAGGTCGATCTCTTCTAAGTTATAGCAATTCCTCTTTAATAGGGTTGGCCAAACCTCTTTCCAGGGATTTGCTGATAACTTGGGTTGACTTGGTCTGACTTTTTAGTGTCGGCCAGTCTTTTTAAGTTATTATATAGCAATCCATAAGATCTCGTCAAGTTCTTTTTGGGATCACTTTCGATAACTTCTTGCATTATTCTGTGTTCATCCTTTGCCGATTTGTAGATGGTGGTTTCTGTCCTGGTTTAATCGAGCTTTAGGTGAATCGCGTTTTCACCTTTGTCGATCGATCATTCCTATCGAGATCGTACAGTGAATTTGTTCTTCACTTTTGTTTGATCCGTTGCTTTATAATCGGACGATGAATACTTCAGATTAATGCGTGTTGGGAATTTGTAGAATATCTGAAATGTATTTTATTTAAAGAAAGTGAAAATACATAAAGGTGGGATTTTTTCATACCCTTAAGTCAGATTTAAATCTCAATCTTGACGCCTCATTAAAAAACCTTTTCAGGAAAAAGAGTGCATCTTGAGATCTTTTACCTTTCCTAGCTATAATACCTTCTTAGGTTACAGGCGTGCCATGATCTGGGGAGTTCTCGTCCCTCGAGTTCGGACAGTCTGTAGTAGCCCTTCCTAAGTACTTCTGTGACTCGGTAGGGTCCTTTCCAGTTAGCTGCCAGCTTTCCTCCTTCGAGTCGAGTTGTTCCGATATCATTTCGGATTAAGATGAGATCATTCTCAACGAAACCTCTTGGCACTACCTTTTGATTATACCTGGAAGCCATTCGCTGCTTTAGTGCTTCTTCTCTGATCCGAGCTCTTTCTTGGATTTCTGGAAGTAGGTCGAGCTCTTCTCTTTGGAGTTGAGAATTGGTTTGTTCATTGTAGTGGACTACTCGGGGAGATCCTTCCTCGACCTCTATTGGAATCATTGCCTCCACTCCGTATGCTAGTCGGAATGGTGATTCGTTCGTAGTAGAATGGGGGGTTGTCCGATACGCCCATAGGACTTGTGGAAGTTCCTCGGCCCAAGCTCCCTTTGCTTCTTGCAATCTCCGCTTTAACCCGGCCAATATGACTTTATTGGCCGCTTCGGCTTGTCCATTGGCTTGGGGATGTTCGACGGAGGTGAACTGGTGTTTTATATTCAAGTCGGCCGCTAATTTTCTGAAACCTGCATCTATGAATTGGGTGCCATTATCTGTGGTGATGGAGTATGGGACCCCGAATCTTGTAATGATGTTCCTATATAGGAATTTCCGGCTTCTTTGAGTAGTGGCATTAGCTAGGGGTTCTGCCTCGATCCATTTCGTGAAATAGTCTACCCCTACTTTGAGGAATTTTACTTGTCCCGATCCCTGTGGGAAGGGTCCGAGAAGATCGAGTCCCCATTTTGCAAATGGCCAGGGTGAGATCACGCTAATGAGTTTTTCTGGCGGTGCTATGTGAAAGTTGGCATGCTTCTGACATGGTGGACATGTCTTTACAAATTCTGTAGCTTCCTTTCGTAGAGTTGGCCAATAGAATCCTGCTCGGAGTACCTTTTTGGTGAGAGCTTGTGCTCCGAGATGATTGTCACAAATGCCGCTGTGTACTTCTTCCAAGACTTCCTTTGTGTTGGAGGTCGGTACACATTTTAACAATGGTGTTGAGATCCCTCTTTTGTATAGGATGTTATTTATGATAGTGTAGTACTGTCCCTCCCTTTTTAACCTCTTTCCCTCCTTTTCATCTATGGGGATCGCTTCTGTTTTGAGGTAGTTAATTATGAGGGTCATCCATCCTTGATCCCGACCTGTTATGGCTAGGATTTTTTCTTCTTCCGATATTGATGGGTGATGAGCGGATAATTTGTACGCTTTTTGGCATTGTTTTTAGTATGTTTTTAGTATGTTTTAGTTAGTTTTTAGTATATTTTTATTAGTTTTTAGTTAAAATTCACTTTTCTGGACTTTACTATGAGTTTGTGTGTTTTTCTGTGATTTCAGGTATTTTCTGGCTGAAATTGAGGGACCTGAGCAAAAATCTGATTCAGAGACTGAAAAGGACTGCAGATGCTGTTGGATTCTGACCTCCCTGCACTCGAAGTGGATTTTCTGGAGCTACAGAAGCCCAATTGGCGCGCTCTCAACGGCGTTGGAAAGTAGACATCCTGGGCTTTCCAGCAATGTATAATACTCCATACTTTGCCCAAGATTTGATGGCCCAAAACGGCGTTTCAAATCAGCTCAAAACTGCCCGGCGTTTCAAATCAGCTCAAAACTGCCCGGCGTTAAACGCCGGAACTGGCACAAGAATGGGAGTTAAACGCCCAAACTGGCACAAAAGCTGGCGTTTAACTCCAAGAGAAGTCTCTACACGAAAATGCTTCAATGCTCATCCCAAGCACACACCAAAGTGGGCCCGGAAGTGGATTTTTATGTCATTTACTCATCTTTGTAAACCTTAGGCTACTAGTTCTCTATAAGTAGGACCTTTTGCTATTGTATTTTCATCTTTGGATCTTAGATCATCTTGAGATATTTGAATCTTTTGATCACTGGGGGCTGGCCTCACGGCCATGCCTGAACCTTGTTCTTATGTATTTTCAACGGTGGAGTTTCTACACACCATAGATTAAGGTGTGGAGCTCTGCTGTACCTCGAGTATTAATGCAATTACTATTGTTCTTCTATTCAATTCATCTTGTTCTTATTCCAAGATATTCATTCGCACTCAAGAACTTGATGAATGTGATGATTATGTGACGCTCATCATCATTCTCACTTATGAACGCGTGCCTGACAACCACTCCCGTTCTACAAGCAAACAAGGCTTGAATGTTTATCTCTTGGATTCTTTAATCGGAATCTTCGTGGTATAAGCTAGAATTGATGGCGGCATTCAAGAGAATCCGGAAGGTCTAAACCTTGTCTGTGGTATTCTGAGTTGATTCAATGATTGAATGACTGTGACAAGCTTCAAACTCGCGATTGTGGGGCGTTAGTGACAGACGCAAAAGAATCACTGGATTCTATTCCGACATGATCGAGAACCGATAGCTGGATAGCCGTGCCGTGACAGGGTGCGTTGAATATTTCCACTGAGAGGACGGGACTGTAGCCATTGACAATGGTGATGCCCAACATACAGCTTGCCATGGAAGGGAGTAAGAAGGATTGGATGAAGACAGTAGGAAAGCAGAGAGACGGAAGGGACAAAGCATCTCCATTCGCTTATCTGAAGTTCTCACCAATGAATTACATAAGTATCTCGATCTTTATCTTTATGTTTTATTCGTATATCCTCCATAACCATTTGAGTCTGCCTGACTAAGATTTACAAGGTGACCATAGCTTGCTTCATACCAACAATCTCCGTGGGATCGACCCTTACTCGCGTAAGGTTTATTACTTGGACGACCCAGTGCACTTGCTGGTTAGTTGTGCGAAGTTGTGTTTATGCCATGGTATTGAGCACCAAGTCTTTGGGGCCATTACTAGGGATTATTTGAGTTGTGAAAAGTAGTGATCACAATTTCGTGCACCAAGTTTTTGGCGCCGTTGCCGGGGATTGTTTCGAGTATGGACAACTGACGGTTCATCTTGTTGCTTAGATTAGGTATTTTTCAGAGTTCTTAAGAATGAATTCTAGTGTTTCAAGGTGATGATCTTATCATCACCAAAGCTGATTGATTCTCATCAATTTAGCTCTTGAATGCAATGTCCTGCTGAAGCTTGGCTATCCATGTCTAATTCCTTTAGACTAAAGCTTTAGACTAACATTGCATGATTTCTGGAATTCTCATTAAGAATTTTGATACCTTTATTTTCTTTTCCACTTAATTTTCGAAAAAACCAAAAAAAAAAACTACAAAATCATAAAAAAAAAATATTTTATGTTTCTTGTTGAGTCTAGTGTCTCATTTTAAGTTTGGTGTCTTGCATGCATTGTTTATTTGATCTTGGTTTTGTTTTCAAGTCAATAATACACGGAACTGAAGATTCAGTACATGCAGCAGAGGAATTATACAGAAAAAGCTGGGCGTTCAAAACGCCCAGTGAAGAAGGAAAAACTGGCATTTAAACACCAGCCAGGATACCTGGCTGGGCGTTTAACGCCCAAAAGGGTAGTGCTTTGGGCGTTAAACGCCAGAATGTGCACCATTCTGGGTGTTTAACGCCAGGATGGCACAAGAGGGAAGATTTTGTTTTTAATGCAAATTTTTTCAAGTTTTCAAAAGTTTTTCAAAATCAAATCTTTTTCAAATCATATTTCCGTTTTCAAAAATACTTGCTATCAATTAATGATTTGATTCAACATATCAAGTATGTTGCCTTTTCTGTTGAGAAAGGTTTAATGTTTGAATCATATCTTTTCTTGTTAGCCAAGTCATTATTTTTTTTTAAAAAAAAATCAAATCTTTTTATAAATTGTTTTTCAAATCATATATTCTCAATCACATCTTTTTAAAACCATAACTTTTAAATCACATCTTTTTCAAAAAAAGTTTTCAATCACATCTTCTTCAAAATCTTTTTCAAAATGTTTTTAAAATCTTTTACTTAATTTTCGAAAAATCTCTTCCCCTCTTCTCACATCCTTCTATTTATGGAGTATCACTCCTCCTCAATACAAAATTCGAACTCTATCTCACTAAGTTCGAATTCTTCTACCTCTTCCTTCTATTTTTCTGTTCCTCTGACACCTCAAGGAATCTCTATACTGTGACATAGAGGATTCCACAATTTCTTGTTCTCTTCTCTTTCATATGAGCAGGAGCAAGGACAAAAGCATTCTTGTTAAGGCTGACCCTGAACCTGAAAGGACCTTGAAGCGAAAGCTAAGAGAAGCTAAGGCACAACTCTCTATAGAGGACCTAACAGAAATCTTCAAGGAAGAAGAACTCATGGCAGCCGAAAATAGCAACAATGCCAACAATGCAAGAAAGGTGCTGAGTGACTTTACTGCACCTACTCCCGACTTCTATGGGAGAAGCATCTCTATCCCTGCCATTGGAGCAAACAACTTTGAGCTTAAGCCTCAATTAGTTTCTCTAATGCAACAGAATTGCAAGTTCCATGGACTTCCATTGGAAGATCCTCATCAGTAGCTGAGTTCTTGCAAATCTGTGATACTGCCAAGACTAATGGGTTGACCCTGAGGTCTACAGACTTGCTATTCCCTTTTGCTGTAGAGACAGAGCTAGAATATGGTTGGACTTACAACCTAAAGACAGCCTGAACTCTTGGGAAAAGCTAGTCAATGCCTTCTTGGCAAAGTTCTTTCCACCTCAAAAATTGAGTAAGCTTAGAGTGGAAGTCCAAACCTTCAGACAGAAGGAAGGAGAATCCCTCTATGAAGCTTGGGAAAGATACAAACAATTGATCAGAAAATGTCCTTCTGACATGCTTTCTGAATAGAGCATCATAAGTATTTTCTATGATGGTCTCTCTGAACTATCCAAGATGTCTTTGGATAGCTCTGCTGGAGGATCTCTTCATCTGAAGAAGACGCCTGCAGAAGCTCAAGAGCTCATTGAAATGGTTGCAAATAACCAATTCATGTACACTTCTGAAAGGAATCCTGTGAACAATGGGACAAATCAGAAGAAAGGAGTTTTGAGATTGATACTCTGAATGCCATATTGGCTCAGAACAAAATATTGACTCAGTAAGTCAATTTGATTTCTCAAAGTCTGTCTGGAATGCAAAATGCATCAGGCAGTACTAAGGATGCTTCATCTGAAGAAGAAGCTTATGATCCTGAGAACTCTTCAATGGAAGAGGTGAATTACATGGGAGAACCCTATGGAAACACCTATAATTCTTCATGGAGAAATCATCCAAATCTCTCATGGAAGGATCAACAGAAACCTCAACAAGGTTTCAACAACAATAATGGTGGAAGAAACAGGCTTAGCAATAGCAAGCCTTTTCCATCATCTTCTCAGCAACAGACAGAGAATTCTAAGCAGAACCACTCTGACTTAGCAACCATGGTCTTTGATCTAATCAAAACCACTCAAAGTTTCATGACTGAAACAAGGTCCTCCATTAGGAATTTGGAGGCACAAGTGGGTCAGCTGAGTAAGAAAGTTACTGAACTCCCTCCTAGTACTCTTCCAAGCAATACAGAAGAGAATCCAAAAGGAGAGTGCAAGGCCATCAACATGGCCGAATTTAGAGAGGAGGAAGAGGCAGTGAACGCCACTGAGGAAGACCTCAATGGACGTCCACTGTCCTCCAATGAGTTCCCTAATGAGGAACCATGGAAATCTGAGGCTCACAATGAGACCATAGAGATTCCAATGGATTTACTTCTGCCATTCATGAGCTCTGATGAGTATTCTTCCTCTGAAGAGGATGAATATGTCACTGAAGAGCAAGTAGCTAAATACCTTGGAGCAATCATGAAGCTAAATGACAAGTTATTTGGTAATGAGACTTGGGAGGATGAACCCCCTTTGCTCACCAAGGAATTGGATGACTTGTCTAGGCAGAGATTACCTCAAAAGAGACAAGATCCTGGGATGTTTTCAATACTTTGCACCATAGGCACCATGACCTTCAAGAAGGCTCTATGTGACTTAGGATCAAGTGTAAACCTCATGCCTCTCTCTGTAATGGAGAAGCTAGGGATCTTTGAGGTACAAGTTGCAAGAATCTCACTAGAGATGGTAGATAATTCAAGAAAACAAGCTTATGGACTTGTAGAGGATGTTTTGGTGAAGATTGAAGACCATTACATCCCTGCTGATTTCATAGTCCTAGAGACTGGGAGGTGCATGGATGAATCCATCATCCTTGGCAGACCCTTCCTAGCCACAGCAAAGGCTGTGATTGATGTTGACAGAGGAGAATTGATCATTCAAGTGAATGAAGAATCCTTTGTGTTTAAGGCTCAAGGATATCCCTCTATCACCATGGAGAGGAAGCATGAAGAGCTTCTCTCAAAACAGAGTCAAACAGAGCCCCCACAGTCAAACTCTAAGTTTGGTGTTGGGAGGCCACAACCAAACTCTAAGTTTGGTGTTGAACCCCCACATTCAAACTCTAAGTTTGGTGTTGGGAGGTTCCAACATTGCTCTGAGTATCTGTGAGGCTCCATGAGAGCCCTCTGTCAAGCTACTGACATTAAAGAAGCGCTTGTTGGGAGGCAACCCAATGTTATATTTTATCTATTTTCCTTTGTTAGTTTATGTTTTCTGTAGGTTGATGATCATGAGAAGTCACAAAATCAATTAAAAAAGCAGAAACAGAATGAAAAATAGAAAGAAAAATAGCACACCCTGGAGGAGAACTTGCTGGCGTTTAAACGCCAGTGAAGCTAGCAAATGGGCGTTTAACGCCCAGTCTGACACCATTCTGGGCGTTTAACGCCAGAAAGGGGCACCAGACTGGCGTTAAATGCCAGAAAAGAGCAAGAAGCTGGCGTTAAACGCCAGAAATGGGCACTAGCCCGGCGTTTAACGCCAGAATTGGCAAAGGGTGCATTTTTGCACGCCACTTGGTGCAGGGTTGAATTTTCCTTGACACCTCAGGATCTGTGGACCCCACAGGATCCCCACCTACCCCACCACCCTCTCTTTTCTTCACCCATTCACCAATCACCTCAACCACTCTTCCCCAAAAACCCCTCACCTATTAAATCCCATCTTTCTCTTCACCACTCACATCCATCCTTCATAAAACCCCACCTACCTCACCATTCAAATTCAAACCACTTTTCCTCCCAAACCCACCCATAATGGCCGAACCCTACCCCTCTCTTCCACCCCTATATAAACCCATCTTCACTCCTTCATTTTCACACACCCTAAACACTACTTCTCCCCCTTTTGGCTGAACCACAAAGCCATCTCTCTCTCCTCTATTTCTTCTTCTTCTACTCTCTTCTTTCTTCTTTTGCTCGAGGACGAGCAAACCTTTTAAGTTTGGTGTGGAAAAAGCATTGCTTTTTGTTTTTCCATAACCATTTATAGCATCCAAGGCCGGAGAAACCTCTAGAAAGAGGAAAGGGAAGGCAAAAGCTTCCACCTCCGAGTCATGGAAGATGGAGAGATTCATCTCAAGGGTGCATCAAAACCACTTCTATGAAGTTGTGGCCTTGAAGAAGGTGATCCCCGAGGTCCCTTTCAAACTCAAAAAGAGTGAATATCCGGAGATCCGACATGAGATCCGAAGAAGAGGTTGGGAAGTTCTTACCAACCCCATTCAACAAGTCGGAATCTTAATGGTTCAAGAGTTCTATGCCAATGCATGGATCACCAAGAACCATGATCAAAGTGTGAACCCGGACCCAAAGAATTGGCTTACAATGGTTCGGGGGAAATACTTAGATTTTAGTCCGGAAAATGTAAGGTTAGCATTCAACTTGCCCATGATGCAAGGAGATGAACACCCTTACACTAGAAGGGTCAACTTTGATCAAAGGTTAGACCAAGTCCTCACTGACATTTGTGAAGAGGGCGCCCAATGGAAGAGAGATTCAAGAGGGAAGCCGGTTCAATTAAGAAGGCATGACCTCAAGCCCATGACTAGGGGATGGTTGAAGTTTATCCAACGCTCAATCATTCCCACTAGCAACCGGTCCGAAGTTACTATAGACCGGGCCATCATGATTCATAGTATCATGATTGGAGAGGAAGTAGAAGTTCATGAGGTTATAGCCCAAGAACTCTATAAGGTGGCGGACAAGTCCTCTACCTTGGCAAGGTTAGCCTTTCCTCATCTCATTTGTCACCTCTGTTATTCAGTTGGAGTGGACATAGAAGGAGACATCCTCATTGATGAGGACAAGCCCATCACTAAGAAAAGGATGGAGCAAACAAGAGATCCCACTCATCATGAAATCCTTGAGATGCCTCAAAGGATGCACTTTCCTTCACAAAACTATTGGGAGCAAATCAACACCTTCCTAGGAGAATTGAGTTCCAACATGGGACAACTAAGGGTGGAGCACCAAGAACATTCCATCCTCCTCCATGAAATTAGAGAAGACCAAAGAGTCATGAGAGAGGAGCAACAAAGGCAAGGAAGAGACATTGAGGAGCTCAAGCACTCCATAGGATCTTCAAGAGGAAGAACAAGCCGCCATCACTAAGGTGGACCCGTTCTTTAATTTCCTTGTTCTTTATTTTTCTGTTTTTTGAAAAATCATGCTTATGTTTATCTATGTTTGTGTCTTGTGATCATTAGTATCTTAGTTCTATGCCTTAAAGTTATGAATGTCCTATGAATCCATCACCTTTCTTAAATGAAAAATGTTCTTAATTGAAAAAGAGAAGAATTGCATGAATTTTAAATTTTATAACAGATTATTATTTGATGTGGTGGCAATACTTTTGTTTTCTGAATGTATGCTTAAACAGTGCATATGTCTTTTGAATTTGTGGTTCATGAATGGTGGCTCTTGAAAGAATGATGAAAAAGGAGACATGTTACTGAGGATCTGAAAAATCATAAAAATGATTCTTGAAGCAAGAAAAAGCAGTGAATACAAAAAAAAGAGAAGAAAAGCGAAAAAAGAGAGAAAAAAAAATGAAAAAAAAGGGAGAAAGAGAAAAAGAAAGAAAAGAAAGAAATAAGTTGTGATCCAAGGCAAAACGAGTGTGCTTAAGAACCCTGGACACCTCTATTGGGGACTCTAGCAAAGCTGAGTCACAATCTGAAAAGGTTCACCCAATTATGTGTCTGTGGCATGTATGTACCCGGTGGTAATACTGGAAGACAGAGTGCTTTGGGCCACGGCCAAGATTCATAAAGTAGCTGTGTTCAAGAATCATCATACTTAACTAGGAAAATCAATAACAATATCTGGATTCTGAGTTCCTATAGAAGCCAATCATTCTGAATTTCAAAGGATAGAGTGAGATGCCAAAATTGTTCAGAGGCAAAAAGCTAAAAGCCTCGCTCATCTAATTAATACTGATCTTCATAGATGTGTTTGAAATTCATTGCATATTCTCTTCTCTTTATGTTATTTGATTTTTAGTTGCTTGGGGACAAGCAACAATTTAAGTTTGGTGTTGTGATGAGCGGATAATTTGTACGCTTTTTGGCATTGTTTTTAGTATGTTTTTAGTATGTTTTAGTTAGTTTTTAGTATATTTTTATTAGTTTTTAGTTAAAATTCACTTTTCTGGACTTTACTATGAGTTTGTGTGTTTTTCTGTGATTTCAGGTATTTTCTGGCTGAAATTGAGGGACCTGAGCAAAAATCTGATTCAAAGACAGAAAAGGACTGCAGATGCTGTTGGATTCTGACCTCCCTGCACTCGAAGTGGATTTTCTGGAGCTACAGAAGCCCAAGATTTGATGGCCCAAACCGGCGTTCCAAATCAGCTCAAAACTGCCCGGCGTTAAACGTCGGAACTGGCACAAGAATGGGAGTTAAGCGCCCAAACTGGCACAAAAGCTGGCGTTTAACACCAAGAGAAGTCTTTACACGAAAATGCTTCAATGCTCAGCCCAAGCACACACCAAGTGGGCCCGGAAGTGGATTTTTATGTCATTTACTCATCTTTGTAAACCTTAGGCTACTAGTTCTCTATAAGTAGGACCTTTTGTTATTGTATTTTCATCTTTGGATCTTAGATCATTGATACGTAAAAATGAGATTTCACGTACAACCGGCAAGTATACCGGGTCGCATCAAGTAGTAAGACTCACTGAGAGTGAGGTCGATCCCACGAGGATTGGTAGATCGAGCAACTTTAGTTAATTAGTAAACTTAGTTAAGCGAATGAGATTTTTGATTTTGTGAGTAATGTAACTTTTGAACATAATTGCAGGAATTTAAATGGCAATTAGGAACAAGAACATAGAATTAAAATGAAAGTAAATAACTGAAACTTAAATTGCAAGAAACTTAAATAACATCAAAGATAAATGGCAAGGAATTAAAGGGTGCAGAAATTTAAAGAACATAAGAGTAAATAGCAAGAATTGAAAGAACAAAATATAGATGACAAGAATAAATTGACAGAATGTAAAGGGAATTGGGTTATGGGTAATCAAACAACTAGAAGCAAAAGAAATAAGAATTGATGGTAGAGAAGATCATTAGGGATCAGAGATGCAAGTATTCATGAATTGATGTTAGTCAAATCCTTCTCAATCATGTGCTTAGATCCATGGCAAGTGGGTAATTGAACCCCAATCTCTTGGTGATTCAATTTCTCTCAACATAACCAAATGCCACTCTCGTGATCTATTTGTTCATGAGAAGAGATGATGCTCAAATCTAATCCAGCCACACAATTCCATAATCTCAACCAAGGAGAGTTACATCTCACATACTAACCAAGGTGTGTTGATTAAGGAAATCATGAAAGGATGAACTCTAAACTGAATTGTGTGGCTCATTCCTCAAATTCACCACATAATTCATATAGATTAACCCCTCTCTCGATGGTGGTTGAATCTTTGAAGAGCAAGAGTTCCCTCTTTAGATCAACCACTAGAATTGAGAAGGAGAAGATGGGTTCACCAATTCATTCCAACAAACAGAGCTCCTCCCCCTAATGAAAGTGGGGTTTAGTGAGTCATTGCTCCAAATTCAACAACAATTGACATAAATCAAAATTAAACTAAATTGCAAAGAAGGATGAAGAAGAATAATGAAATGCTTGAAGATTAAGAAAATGAAGAAGAGAAGTTCCAAGAAGAAAAAGTGCTTTCCGGGTATTCTCCCGGAAGTACTAGCAAAAGCTAAGTAAAAGTGCTAAAAAGTATCAAAAAGTTCTAAGTGTCTAAAAGTGTGTAAAAGTCCTCTACAAGTACAAACTCAATCTCTATTTATACTAGTCCCAAAACTCTTTCAAAGATCTTGAATTGGGTTAGCAATATGGGCTTCCTCTTTGTTGAATTCTTGGCTCAATTGGAAGTGTTGCTAGACTTGGAAAGGAAGAGTTCATTCATCATGCTTCTGGCCCATTGGCTTGGCGTTATTGGCACTAACTCCAGGCCAAATGCACGTTGGCAACGTGCAAGACATTTTCCTGGAAGTGAAGTATGAGACTTGGGCGTTGCTAGCCCAAGTTGTTGCCAACAA